>NC_051209.1:3423015-3723015 GCF_015220075.1 Falco rusticolus
CGAGATTATGCCTAACTTCCAAAGGTAGCACTGGAAAGAAGACACAGCTGAGTTGGAAAATTTTATCCTAAAGCAACTAAGAAACAAATGAACCTACTTAAAGCATAATTCTAAATTTACCTTTAAGTCGTTCAATTAAGTCAATTTGTCCAGAAGATGCCATTGTCTCATCTTCGATACTTCCTTGCAGCTGTTTTAGCACCTCCTATAAGAAATAAAGCCTGATTAAGAAATCCTTACAATAATAAATCAAGGTAAAACATCTTATCCTGCCCTCAAGTATACATGTTTGCAACAGCTACTGTGACACTAATGTAAACTATATTTAATGTAAGCAGTGATCAAGTCTCATAACTATAATTTCCATCAAATATATTCTACAGTATTTCCCCAAACACTGTCACAACATAAAGTCTATAGTGAATAATTCATCTTCTCTAATAATACAAGTTATCAGCTTCTTTAAAAGTTCTCAAAGTGAATATCACTTATCTCTAATTTACAGATGGAGAAATGGAAACACAAAGTACAGTCAAATTTCTTCAATCTGCATTCCTAAAGCCAGTCTTGTAAATATAAAATTTGGATACATAACTAAAAGTTACTAAAGAGTCACTCTGCAATCACCCATTATTTAATTACATGCTAGTACTCCAGGAAGAGGAAATCTGGAGTACAGATACATTAACTACGTCTACACTATTTTGCAGAAATAATTCTGAAGATCAAGCTGAGGTCAAGTTTCCTGACTTAGAAGTTGCCTGACTCATGGAGTACTGTAAGGGTACATCTACATTAGTATTTTAGCTTGGATCAGTTTTAAGTCAGTCTCACAGCTGCCCCTACCAACTGTACTTTGCTTCAAATTGTTAAGTAATTTCAGAGTGTAAACTAAATCCCTTTCAGATCAAACTAAGTGAGCAAATTATACTCAGACCATTAATGGTCATTCACTCCATGTGACCAGGCTGGAGCTAGACAAAAAGTAAATGCCCTTGAAATACGTAATATGGATACTGTGTCCTCAATGTAGTTCATCTACAGCCAGCTGCACAACAAAATGTATTGGGTTTACATGGCAAGATTTTGGTAGCAGAGGGAAGACTGGACAAGGCTGATTCCAGCCAGCTCCACTGGTCAAAGCTGAGCCAACCAGTGAAGCTGGTGGCACGTCTGTGAAAACCTATTTAACAAAGGATAAAACGCTGCACAGGCAGCGTGTGAGTATGAAAAGCGAGGAGAAAACAAACAAACAAGCAAACAAACGAGAAATAATCTTGAGAACACCAAAATCAGTGAAGAAGAGGGAGGAGGCACTCCAGGCACTGGAGCAGACACTGCCCCTACAGCCCATGGAAAGGACCACACCAGAACAGATATCCACACTGCAGCCCATGGAAGACCCCATGCCAGAACAGGTGGATATTCCCTGAAGGAAACTGCAGCCCATGAGAAGGAACCACACTAGAGGAGACTCTCCTGACAGGAACTGCAGACCACAGAGGGCCCATACTGGAGCAGGTTTATCCTGAAGGACTGCAGCCCATGGGGAAGACCCATGCTGGAGCAAGAGAAAAGTGAGCCACAGTGAGAAAGAAAAAAAAACCATAACTCCTTCCTCCACCGCCCTTTTCCCATGCTCAGCTTCATTCCCAACTTCTCTGTTTCTTGGTGCAGGGGGGGAATGGGGGGGTTGCAGTCAGTTCATAACAGTTCTCTGCTGCTCCTTCCTCCTTCACACTCTTCCCCTGCTCCAGCGTGGGGTCCCACCCACAGGATACAGTCCTTCACAAACTTCTTGAACTTGGGTCCTTCCAACAGGCTGCAGGTAGATATCTGTTCCACCCTTAACCTCCATGGGGACAACCTGCTTCACCACGGTCTTTACCATAGGCTGCAGGGGAATCTCTGCTCCGGCACCTGGAGCACCTCCTTCTTCACTGACCTTGCTGTCTGCATAGCTATTTCTCTTACATATTTTTATTCCTCTCCCAGCTGCTGTTGCAGAGCAGTTTTTAACCCTTCTTAAATATGTTATTACAGAGGCTCTACATACATCGCCAATTGGCTAAACTTTGGCCAGCAGTGGGTTCATCTTGGAGCTGGCTGGAACCGGCTCTATCAGCCATAGGGGAAGCTTCTGGCATTTTCTCACAGAGCTACCCCTGTAGCCCCCTCACTACCAAAACCTTGCCACATAAACCAAATACACTCATCAGCCGACTCTATTCTTAATTGGCAGTGAGTTAATTTTCCTAAGTCAAGTCTGTTTTGCCCATGATAGTAATTGGTAAGTGATCTCCCTGTCCTTATCTCGACCCATGATTTTTTTCATCCTATTTTATTCCCCTGTCTTGTTGAGGAAGGGGAGTGAAAGAGCAGCTGGGTGGGCATCTAGCAACTAGCCAAGGTCAACCCACCACACTGCACTGAAACAGACACAACCTTTAGGATCACGTGTAGTATGATAAAAATCACTACTCAGGAAATCTCAGCTGTGCTTGTGCTTTTAAGTACATTCAAGGACATCCTCATTAGCCATAGGGTGCAACCATCTCTATATGTAACATATGCCCCGTCAGCAAGTCAGACAAATAATCAAGGCTCCTACATTATCTGACATAAAGTCAGACAGATAGCATTTGCAGACAGCAATCTTCGCTTAAAAGCCTAAAAGGCTTTGATATGTAGAGCGGTCTTTGGAGTATTTCAAGCTTCTGAAAGACCTGTTAACTCAGGTAAATTTGGAAATAGCTAGTGGACCCCTTTTTCCTGAGAACAGCACTGTGATGCAGGGGAAAAAAGAAAAACAAAAAAACACCAAGAAAAACTCAGCCATAAAACCAACCCAAAACATCCAACCTTTCTTCCCACTTCCTTCTTAGAAGTTGTCTTCTCACCTCTATACATGACAGTTCTGTATTTCAAAGACCATGTTCAGGATACTTTACTATATTGTGAGTCCTCTTGCTTCAAGAGCAAATATTAACAGCTAAGCAAAAATACTATCACCTTTTCCTATGTTATCAAATTACATGACTGATTGATGTCCAGGTAGCTAAGGACTGCTCTCTCTGAATATGAGGTAACAAGTGCTCAACATCAGCATACCAGATCACTTTTCTCAATTTTCTCTGCTACAATTCATTAGTTGAGGTTTTAACTTTTATTTTTTAATTTTTCACTTTTCAACTGTACATGTTTTTTTATTTTTAGTCAACACATAAAAAGCTCCATTATTTCTTTTCCATAGAAACACTGTTTAGATAACAATGTCATTATTAAGCTATGTGTTCTGGTTTAGAGCTTTAACATTGTCTGACAAGTACAAGTAGCTGTTTTAACCAGAAGGACTTACACATGTAATAGTTCCTGCAGGAAAATTACATATGCATAAATTGAGTAATGCATACATCTGTTTGGTAGAATGGCAAAAATAAGAAAGTGAATGCTAAACCTTATTCAGTTTAAATTTTTTGTTTTGACAGTATAATATTACCCTTATGTTTAACACATAACAAATAAAGGAAAATATATAAGGAAGCAAGTGAAAACTTGTCAGAGAAGTTCAGGTATGGGGATACCTAAGAGTTAGAAGATTTCTCATCTCTCAAGCAATAAATTGAAATAGTGGAGATTACACAGAAAAGCAGCATTGGCTAACAAGTCATATTTGCTTGACTTGCTGCAAAGAGGGAACCTATCACAGAGGAACTTAACGATCCACAAACAAACAAGATGTGACTGGCTGACAAACTGATGAGACTGTTGACAGAAGGGAAATCATTTGGGTGAGTGATTTTCATTATCCAAATCTCATGATTACTCTAGTAAAGGAATTCTTTCTTAGGCTGCAATCTGCTTTTTCTTAAAGCCAAAGGGGTCATACTCAGATTTTCCCAACTGCTGAAGAGGGTAGTACAGCTTATATATTACAGTCAACAGTACAAAAGTTTCATACTCTAGTTACTTTAGAACACTGATGAATATTACTTCTGACATTTTACTATATCTATTTTATCCCTTTGTTGTAAAATTTCTATTGTTAACACTTAAATTTGAGACAAAGCCACAAACATGTTCCCTCTATAGTTCAGAAATATTCCTAAGCTCCAAGCCTGCAATTACTATGGAGATTTTACTATATTTTTTTGGTACATCAAGAAACTATAAACCACTGTGCTATAACTGACTATTTCTTAGCAGAAATTAAATCAGATATTTCAGATCACCTGGAAATCAGGCTTCCAGTGACAGTTTTGAAGCAATGCTAATATTCTAATGTGTAAAAGAACGCATGCAGAAATACCTAGCATACTAAATTCAAAATTCAAATATAAACATTTCAGTTACACCAGTTTGCTTAGTACCAGTAGCCTATTCAATAATAGCAATTCCATATCAAGTATATCTAATTTAACGTAAATATTTCTCATGTCTTGAATACTTTATTTTCATATTATAATTTCTTAACATCATTCTTCAAAAAGCATTATTTCTGTATACCTTGCTAAAACATTCTACCATGTGCGATAACTAAAAATCTTTTCTCCAAAGATAAAAGGGAAAAGGCAAGACAAAACTAAAAACATTCTTCCTTTGGAAACAAATTGGAAAGTCACAGAATAGTCAGGGTTCTAAGGGACCTCTGGAGATCATCTAGTCCACCCCCCTACTAAAGCAGGTTCTCCTAGAGCAGGTTGCACAGAGTCGTGTCCAGGCAGGTTTTGAATGTCTCCAGAGGAGACTTCCACAGCCTCTCTGGGCAGCCTGTTCCACTGCTCTGTCACCCTCAAAGTAAAGAAGTTTTTCCTCATATTCAGATGGAACTTCCTGTGTTGCAGTTTGTGCCCATTGCCCCTTGCCATGTCACTGGGCACCACTGAAAAGAGCCTGGCCCCATCCTCTTGACACTCGCCCTTTAAGATATATGTAGACATTGATAAGATCCCCTCTCAGTCTGCCCCAGGCTAAACAGGCCCAGCTCCCTCAGCCTTTCCTCACAAGGGGGATGCTCCAGTCCCATCATCTTTGTAGCCCTCTGTGGGACCCGCTCCAGTAGTTCCCTGTATCTCTTGAACTGGGGAGCCCAGAATTGGACACTGGCAGAGCATGGGAAACTTGAAAAGTCCTTGACTTAGTATAAACATTACCTAGCAACAATTAAAAACATCAGTGTGTTATCAACATTATTCTCATACTAAATCCAAAACAGCGCTGTACCAGCTACTAAGAAAATTAACTGTCCCAGCTGAAACTAGGGCACCATAAAATGGAGAAGGTGAGTTAAAAGAAAATCTGATCACCTGCCTACCTAATCAAGGAGGTTTTGGATAAAAGGAGTCACAAGTTTTGAAAGAGACACTCTTCTCTGTAGTCACGTTAAAGTAAACTTCAGTGTTTTGACAAGAAGAATAAAGGGTACCAATAGTATCTGAAACTTTATATACCTATAAGGGTAAAATTCTAAGAAAGGTTGCAATTCAGCCACTGGAAAACCTGGTATAAAGGATCAGCATTTACTGTTCTCTTAAGGAAAATAGACCATTAAGTCCTACTTTCATACAAGGATAATAAAGATCTCATATCCAAAAACTATGACAGATTATCTAAATGCTGCAAGTCAGTTTGCTCCTGTGATATGGAGAAATAGTGTGAAATGGGGATAATGGACATCGATTGTGATTGTATGTGTCTGCTCAAGGAATGTGGGTATGGTGACTAGTCATGGGTGCGGTGTCTGGTCACATAGGCACACAGCTCTGAGGAGACAACTACAGTTTTGAGGAGACCCCTGCCCCTCTTCCTCTAACAAAGGGGAGACGGGGAGACGCCTGCCCTTCTTTCTCTAACAAAGGGGCTATCTAAAAGAGAATGAGAAAAGATGAGAGACATTCAAATGTTATCTAGAGGGAGGGAGTGCTAAGTCTCCTTGCTGGAGAAGATCGGATGGTCACAAGGACATGAATCACCTGAAGAAGATCAGATGGTCACAAGGACATGAATCACCTACAAACCTGCAAGACCACCACATTCCAGGCAAAGGACTGATAAGCTAATTAACATACGAAGTGGGGTTTAGGTAACGAATGTGTATAGGCGTTAATTGAATATTCATTTGTTTTATTGTATAAATGTGAGATGGTTCGTCATTTCGGGCATGCACGCTTGTGGAGGAGCGATCCCCCGTGCATCTGCGCGCAATAAACATACCTACTTTATAACTTTCGAGTTATAGAGTCTAATTCCGCACGTCATTTTGGCGAGCCAGGCAGGAGGATTTCTGCTCGGCTGAGGGACCAGCTGCGGAGCGGACGCTCCTAGGCGCGCCCCGGGAGATTTCCTCGGAGGAGCCTCCTCTTCTCAGCTGTTCACCCGGGAGCAGAAGAGAAACCCCTGGATCCACGGATAACACGGTATGTTTAGTAACGGGGCGGCTGGTGAGACGCACGGAGACGTCCGGCGCGCAGCGTAGTCCCCAGGAGGAAAGGTACCTTGGGAGGGGGTTTGCTGACCAAGGGGTGGCCGCTAGCGATCTTGAGGGCAGATCGAGCAAACCCGAGGTTACTGCCCTTCCTAAAAGCCCGGAGGCCTCGTGACGGAAAGCGGGGGGCGGGACGGGATAAGGCGGAATCTCACAGTAACAAGAGGGACCTCACAGCAAAAGTAAAAGGGAAACTTTTGCGTAGGAAAAAGAGGAAGCTAAAAACTTCCTTTAGGTTGTTTTAAGAATTGGGGAATTCCTGGAATGTAACAACTGAAATAGCGCTCTGTGTCTTGTATGTTCTATGTGTTGTCTTGTTATATGTTCAAAACTCGGAGTTATGAAATGTATGTTGAAAAATACTAACATTCTGGTAATTCGTGGCAAATAGCGGAAAACTTAACACTCTGCTTAAGACCAGGAAAAATTGGTTTTTGTTTATTGTTTGGTTTTTGACAATTGTTCATTGAAATGCATACTTTGTGAACTGTTAGTGTTCCTAAGAGTTTGTACATAAGTGCACGGTACTGTATAACATACTGCTTGTGTGACTGCGGGCTGCCCGGAGAGTGTGAATGGTGTGATTGAGATGCGCATTTTGATTTTTCGTGTATAGCTTAATTATTTTGACTGAGTGTGAGTGCAAGAGTGCTTGAGAAAGGCGTTTGAGTGCAAAACGAGTAAGAAGCTCTATCAGCGTTTCTGACCTTGGGTGGCTAAGGCGGCCGGAAAGAAAAAGAAAAAAACAAAGTAATTAAAATTGCAAAATGGGAAATGGAAGGAGTAAGCCCTGTGAAAAATCGCCCTTGGGTTGTATATTAAAACATTGGAGTGATATCGTAGGACATGGTGGTACCGAAAATAGAAGGAAATTGGATAAATATTGTAATCAGTGGTGGCCTTTGTATAAATTGGAGAGTGATGCGAAATGGCCTCAGGAGGGAGGAACGTTAGATTATAACACTCTCCTGCAATTAATGTTGTTTCTGAGGACAGAGGGAAAATGGGATGAAGTATCATATGCAGACATGTTCTTCGTCCTCCGGGACAAACCTGAGTGGCAAAAGGACTGTGGAGTAGTACCCCCTCGGGATCCTATGGTACTAGCACTAGAAAGAGTGTGGGATTAACATCACCTGATCTTTGATTGTGGCTCTAGAAAAGGATAGGAAAAAAACCGAGACCTAAACTAGAAAGATGTTCTTGTTGAAATTTTTGTGTTAAAAAGTTCAGGTTGCGGTTTCTTCTGTGGAGCAACCAGAATGAAACATGTTGTAAGATATAAAAACTTGTACTGCTGTATGTAAAACCTGAGGCGTGTGTGTGTGTAAGTGTTGGGGTGAGTTTGTACAAACCCCCGTACCCCCTCGAAGGTGCGACTGAATCATGCTGGGATGCAAGGCAGGATGTTTTCTGTTTGCCTGGGAAGGCCTGATATGTAATAACACAGATTTAAAGCAACAAGGAGCAGATTTGCATTCAGGGTAAGAAAGAGTTAAAACAGAAGTGCTGCTGCAGAGGCAGGCTTGTGTAACCTGCAGAGCAGGAAGAGCATCTCCTGCCCCGAACCCTTCTGCTGGTGAGGAGGAGGGGGTTGCTGTTGCTGACAATTGAGCAGAAGGACCTGACAATGTCACCTCAATTGCTGCAGCATTTGCAGTACAACAGGACCGGTAACGGCCCCTCTAGGGCAGGGAATGGGTATGAGGTGGAATTTCAGTAAATACAAAACCAACTTACTTGTTAAACTTCAGTAAAAAAAAAAAAAAAAATAAATTTGTTACAGTTGTGGGAGCTGTTGGCCACCAGGAAAACATCCTGAAACCTTTAAAGTACAAAGTAAAAAAAAAAAACAAACACAAATAAGAATGCCAAATTCACTAAAATCTTTGTTGGCATGAGATTTATTAGAACATCTAGACGTTTAAAGAAGGGGAAATAAAATTAAAAGTTAAATATGATCAAGTAATTGAAATATTGAGCTTATCTTTAATTCAACAGAAAAGAGGAAAAGAGGACCTCCCTGAAGTAAAAGAAATTTTTAACCAGGTGTATCTGAAAATAAATTCCAGGAAAGGTGAAAAATGCTTTACCTGTTACAGTAAAAATGATAAGGGGGAGGCTTGCCCAGTTCAGATAAAAACAATATCCCTTGGTCAGCAAGGCTGTGGGGATATTGGCAGAAAAGCTGAAATAAAATACACTCTGTAGTAGTTCTACTAATGTAAATCTGTGTGTTTTGCCATGACAGTGACTTGTTATGGGATGTGCAGATGAAACTCTGCATTGACAACGAAGTACAAGGAATAAGGTTGGTCAGGTGCCTCCTACCATAGTCAAGGGCAAGACTGGGTTGGCCTCTGTGTTTGCCACCAAGAAGAATCTTGAGCTCCGCTGTTGGCTGCAACCCAGTAGGCGTTGAGCGGTGGGAACATATGCCATGCCAGACCTTGATGTGAGGAATGGCCCCCTCTGTTATAAGAGGGTCATCCAGGAAGGAAGAACATAAGGTGGCCCATAGAGGCACTGATTTGGAAATTGGAAACTGCCTGGCCGACCGTGAGGCCAGATGAGTAACAGAGGAGGTAGGAAAGGAGGAATTACCCTTAATACCAGATGATAAAATCCAAACTGTAAGTACAGATCAAGAGCCAAACTATTCTAAAGAAAACTTAAAGGTAATTCAGGACATGAATTATAAAATAAAATTATGTAAGTGGACTTATTTAAGGGATGGTTGTATAGTGGTACCATCCAATTTAATATGGGCCACAGCCCTATTATTAATAAGATGCATTGGGGAGCTGATACTTTATATAAAGTCTAAATCAGAAATTGAAAGGGCGAAACTTGTATACTGTAATAAAACAGGTGACTCAGCAATGTGAAATGTGTTTACGCAATAATCCCAATACAGCAAATAAAATAAAACTAGGGAACATTAGCAGAGGGAATGTTCTAGGGCAACATTGGCAGATCGATTTCTCGGAACTTCCTTGAAAAGGGGGGTATCGATATTTGTTGGTACTAACAGATACCTTTTCAGGTTGGCCAGAAGCCTTCCCCTGCAGAACTGCTAAAGCCCGGGAAGTGACCAAAATACTACTCCAAGAGACAATACCTAGGTTTGGAGTCCCAGCAGTAATGTCCTTGGATAGAGGACCACATTTTGTGTCCAGAATAGTACAACAGATCAGCCACCATCTAGGAATAGATTGGCAATTACATACCCCATACCGACCACAATCGAGTGGCCAGGTGGAAAAGATGAATCATCTAATCAAACAACAGATTGTCAAGTTAGGCCAAGAAACAAATCTAACTTGGCCCCAGTCTTTGCCATTAGCTCTTACACGAATTCGAACTAGACAGAGAGCAAAAGAGGGGCTTAGCCCATTTGAAATTTTATATGGACGACCCTATGGGGTACAAAAGGGGATGTCTTCACAGACTGGTGAAGAAACAATGACTTCCTATATGGTGGCACTAAACAAACAATTAATAAGAATTGAGAAGCATGTGATGGGAACACGCAGTAGGGGTCTGGATGGACCTGTTCACGATATACAACCAGGAGACTATGTATACGTTAAGTGTTTTGCAGATAAAACCCTGGAACCACAGTGGACCGGACCTTTTCAAGTCCTACTCACCACCTACACTGCAATCAAGGTTGAGGGACAGAATTCTTGGATTCACCATACCCGGATTAAGAAAGCCCCTGCAACTTCGTGGAAAGTAACCCCAGATAAAAAAGAACTGAAACTCAAATTTACTCGGACAAATGGGAACAATGTGGGTGGCAATTAAAGCTGCAAAGTGGGAAGCCTATGTAAACAGGCAGAAAGCCCGAAGCAGCCGTTCTCCTGAAGAATTCCCTTGCTGCCGAGAAGATGGTACACCCCGTGGCTCGAAGCAACCGAGTCGACGGGCAAGGCAGAGGAGGAACAAACTGTGGAGAAAAGAACCAGAACAATGGGACACTAAAGCAACAATGGCCGAACTTCCCCAGGACTGGAGTAGTCCAGGACACCATGTCTGAACTCCGGAAAAGGTTAGATCAACGTAAGAAAGATCGTGAGGCGGGCAGGTCATGGTATGAAAACTGGTTTAATATCTCACCTTGGCTAACCACTTTGTTGTCTGCTTTAGCAGGACCACTTATTATGTTGATTCTGGGACTTATATTTGGGCCTTGTATATTACGCTACACTTTATTAGAGAACGGTTTGACATAGCTAAATTGCTTATTTTAACTACGAGGTCTAGGGCAAAATATAAGAGTGTATCTATTAATGAGGATGAAGATTGTTGCGAATGCGTTATGCCACGTGAAAACTACGCCTATTGTAATTGTGAGGTATTACCTTGTGAGTGTTATGATAAATGTTGGGATTGTGGAAAAAGGTTTGTTCGCAGTGCCGAGAATGAAAGCAGCGTCTAATAAACAATAATAGGATAAAAAGAAAAAAAAAAAAGGGGGGATTGTAAGAAACTATGGACTAGGGTATTGTTTATTAAGATTTATGTTAAGCCCAATGTAAAGATTAGGCAACAAAAGATAAGATAACCGCCAGGTGTCCAGGATGCCGCTTGTGCATATGAATGAAGGGTCAACACCTCCACTACTTCATGAACACGAAAGTAAAAAAAAGGTATAAAAAGGGACTGTTTGAACTGCTCAGGACGGCAGTTGGTGGAGCGCAGACTCCCCTGTCGTCCAGCGCTGTTTTTGCTCATATTCTACTTGCTATAATTAATAAAAATTTTAATTGGATTATGATCCGTTGTGGTCTCAATTTATAACAGTATGGTGACTAGTCGTGGGTGCGGTGTCTGGTCACATAGGCACACAGCTCTGAGGAGACAACTACAGTTTTGAGGAGACGCCTGCCCCTCTTCCTCTAACAAAGGGGAGACGGGAGATGCCTGCCCTTCTTTCTCTAACAAAGGGGCTATCTAAAAGAGAATGAGAAAAGATGAGAGACATTCAAATGCTATCTAGAGGGAGGGAGTGCTAAGTCTCCTTGCTGGAAAAGATTGGGTGGTCACAATCACCTGAAGAAGATCGGGTGGTCACAAGGACATGAATCACCTGAAGAAGATCGGATGGTCACAAGAACATGAATCACCTACAAACCTGCAAGACCACCACATTCCAGGAAAGGGACTGATAAGCTAATTAACATACGAAGTGGGGTTTAGGTAACGAATATGTATAGGCGTTAATTGAATATTCATTTGTTCATTGTATAAATGTGAGATGGTTCGTCACTTCGGGCATGCACGCTTGTGGAGGAGCGATCCCCCGTGCATCTGCGCGCAATAAACATACCTACTTTATAACTTTCGAGTTATAGAGTCTAATTCCACACGTCACCTGAAACATTCTGAACATCAATTTTTGTTTTTATAAAAACTTATGCTACAATATTCAAAACTAGAAGTATTACTTTTTTTTAAGATTTTCTTTTAAATAAAGACACTAAACTACTCTGTTCTGTAAAGTTGCTAAATTGCTAATCGGCCTGTTATTCCTGTTATGATTTGTATGTTCATCCTCTTAAATAGTCATAAAAAGATATTATAGGAAGTTATATTTGCACAGAAAATAATTTAATTACAGTTTATGTTAAAAATCACTCATTTCTAATAAGAAATAAAGGTTTCTCATTCTCACAAATCCAGCATGACAGAAACAAGATGAAAAGCACTGACATCATATTAAGCACACTTTTTACCTTTAATACTGCTAATTTAATTACTAATCAACCACAGGAAACATACACAGCTGCAATAAATCTAGTAGGTTATATTCTATTGGCTTAAAATTATTTATTTTCCAACTACATTATCTTATCTTTGCTTAACACTGCACAAACACATTCACAACCTTCAAAATATCTTAGTATTTGTTTTTGTATTTAGTCAAAATCCATTCCAATCCAATATAACAAAGCATCTCAAGGTTTATTACTGTCTAATTAGTAGAAAAAACTCTCTCAAATATTATCCACACCAAAAATAAACCATTCTTGGACACCAAAGTAAAAAAAAACCAAAATAAAAGAAGAAAACCCCACATCTCACAGAAAATTATTAAAACTAAAACCTTTATGAGGACAATGATCCAAAAACAACAAAAAAAACAACCACACCAAAAAAACAACCAAATACCAAAGAAAACCCCTCTAAAAACAAACTATGAAAATACAAAGCAGCAGCACATGATTTCCCTAAAACAAAAATTTAAATATTGCTTTCATTTCAGTATGAATTTAGGTAAAGTTTTTGCCATTCTTGCATCTTTTTTTGTTGATCTCCATCTATTCATCCTGTACAAGAAAATAACAATTGCACCTGTAAGAGTAAAAAGCAAATATGTAAATTACATCACTGGTTCCCAAAGCGTTTGGACTGAAACAGAACAAGGTCTTACAAAAAAAAAAAAAAAATTAGTCAGGATGAATTTGGTACAATGCTCTGGGTGATGCTCTGTTTGTGTTGAGAAAGGAATGTACTCTGAATAATTAGAAAAGATAAAGTGGGCACCTGAAGGAGATAAGGAGACTATCAAGTCAGGAAATCGTTGAACAAAGAAAACTGAAAAAACAGAAGTGGAGGTTGAAAGTCCTTCTGATTACTTTTCTTGTAATTATTCCTAAACACAGCGCTAGAACTACACAAACTATGAAGCAAGCAGTCTCTTTCAGTGGAACAAAGCCATGACGTACCTCCTCCTAAAAGCTTATAAAACTAAAATTATCTCTTGACCAAAGAGAATCCTGCAATGATCTCAAATTTATTTCACCCAGACTCCAACTCCCAAGATCATTCCTAAACCATCTTTCAAATTCAAGATAAAGCAAAGCGAGGTTTGAACACTTTTCAAATACATATGAAACAAACAAGGTAAAGAAACAGTGTCTCACTTCAGGTCCAGGAGCAAACAATCATGAGGAATAGACCAGGTTGGGATTTTTTAATAGAATAGAGATATTATTTAAAAAAAAAAATCAAATTAATCTAAACAATCCTCTCCCCCTGCCACCCCACGCAAAGAGAAACATACTGAGTTTGGTGGAGGTTTTTTAGGATACATTTCTCAGGTCCAGGAAAGCACTTCAGAAGAAAAAATAATGAAATATCTCCTCAAAATATACTAATCAAGACAGTTTTGTGGAGTCTGATAGAATCACTGTTTGGTGATCTGCCACATTAGAAGTAAGGACATAAAAATGTCCCACATCCCAAATCAATAACCCAGAGACCACCTTATAAAGATGGCATGTTTCCAAGTCACTGGAAGTTTAATTATACACACAAAAGTCAAAGGAAAAAAAACTATATGGGGAAAAAGAGAAAAGACTTTGTCCCTTTTTCAAGCCATGAGGAAGATCACCTCTCCTACTCTTCACTCCCTTATTATAGACTGCAATGACAAGGAGAAAGGGAGAGGAGTTATTAATAAATTTGTTATATCATCATCTTAGTAATAAAAGTGACAGATCTAACTCGAATTTTCCGATACATAGTTAAGCCAATAAGCAATTCTTTTCAGAGTTGTTAATGCCAAATATAGTTTCAAGTAGCTGGTGTAAAAGACTAATTTCACTTCAATTCAGAAAGTAAATTTCATCTTACAGTGTAATGCAAAAATTAAATGTAACTAAAAAATATGTAGTTCTTTCAAGTATTGTCATAACTAATGACAGTAATTGAAGTACTGAGGCCTGAGCAACAGGACCTGAGCCCAAGTTGACCTTTAGATGAAGCCGCCAACCGAATGTTTTATGTTTTATATATATATATTTAGTATCCAATCATTCACAAAAAACGCACAATCATTAGTGAAAGATGTAACTTAGAATATAATCATTATCAAAGATATAGTGCATCCTTCCTCGCTTAGAGGCATGCAGTCAAGGCTATGAAACCAGATACATGGCCTTGCTTGAAAACCGGTGGTTAAAATCAATTAGATAAGGGAAACTCCCTTGGTTCCTCCCTGAGCCCTGGCCAGGTTTTAGAGGAATATGAGGAGAGTGAAACCAGATGTTTCTGCATTTGAAAATAGGTAAGCTTGTTTATTTAACAGTATTAAAGCTGGATCCTCTTACAGTGACCTCACCTATAAGTGGGTGTACTGTGTAAGATCTCCCAATTGCTAGGAAAGACTCTCCAAATCCTTGCTGTAACTGGGGCTCCCCAGCGACTGTAGATCTGGATGATAGTAAAGTATTAAGGCAATTGGTGATGTATCTTTCTTAACCACTACAGTCTGTCATATGTAGCAGTGATTAGACACATTACCTTGTCTTGTTTTATTCTTGCTGTATTATTTCACTTACTATTCTATTACTTTAAATGTAAGTAAAGATAAACTCACTACTTTAGGTGTCCATCTCCTTTGTGCTGACCCCATCTACTGGCAAAACAGTAATTCAAAACAAAAGAAAAATTTCCTCCTGAATATATATGAATATTCAAATATTATAATTAATATATAGCTCAATCTAGGTGCTAGAGAAAAAGAAAGTTCTATTTAAATATACTTTAATTTCTACATTCATCAAATGAGCACATTTCATATAATTATAAAGTAACAATAAATCTACCACATGAACATGGTAAAGCAAGGAAATGGGCATACAAATGTTGTTTTAAGAGTATGCTTACACTATACAGTAGTATATGCAGACAGCAAAAATTTCTAAGCCATGTTAGCTTAGGTAGCAAAAGCATTCCAATTTTCCCAGCTGTAGCACCAAGAAACAAGATTTGCAAACTCAGGAAGAGCACTACATTAATGCAGCTATATTGCCTGTGAAATTCTACCTTGTTCAGTGCCACGTATCACACAAACATAACTGTACCCACAGATGGATTTTGATCAGTAGGAAGATAAACTCCATTTGAGCTTAGTGTTTCTTCTTGGATAGGTGGCTCTGAAGACCTACACGTAGCCAATTAAACACTAGACAGACCGTCCTGGTTTCAATTGGGATAGAGCTTATTTTCTTCTTAGCAGATGGTACAGTGCTGTGTTTTGGATTTGGTGTGAGAAAAATGTTGATAGGACACTGATGGGTTTTAATTGTTGCTGGGTAATGTTTATACTAGGACAAGGACTTTTCAGTTTCTTGGGCCCTGCCAGCCAGAGGGCTAGAGGGGCACAGGAAACTGGGAGTAGACATGGCCAGGACAGGTGACCCAAGCTAGCCAAAGGGATATTCCACACCATATGATGTGATGTCACGCCAAGTATATAAACTGGGGGAAGAAGGAAGGTGGGGACATTTGGTATTAGGAAGACAAATACCATAAGTAACCGCTATGCATGATGGAGCCCTGCTTTCCTGGGGATGGCTGAATGTCACAGCACTATCAAAACTAGCTGGCTGCAACAAGGCTTTAATACCATCCCATACCAGGTTAACTTCAATAAGTAGTTCCCATGCCTTGCCCCAGCACAGCCACCAATCCCCCACAAAGTTTCAAAAGTTCATCTACTGTCAGTGCTGTTCTCTCTCTCGCTACTTGGCAGGAACCAGCCACAGCTGCACAGTATCCACATCAGCCAACCCACCACCCCTGAAGCAAGCCCACAGCTGTATATTATCAATGTTAATTAACCCAGCTTCATTCCTCTACAATTCCTCTACAGCTGAACACCTGCCTGCCCATGGGAAGTAGTGAATTAATTCCTTGTTTTGCTTTGCTTGCATGTGCAGCTTTTGCTTTCCCTATTAAACTGCCTTTATCTCAACCCACAAGTTTTCTAGCTGTTACTCTTCCGATCCGATCCTCCATCCCACTGTGGGGGGAGTGAGTGAGTGGCTGTGTAGTGCTTAGTCACCATCCAGGGTTAAACCACAACACAGACACATTTGGGTGAAATTAGTAAATATAAATTTAGGCCTTGGGAGAGACTAAAGACTTGTGGTATTATTTTAAAATGAGTTTTTCTTTTGGGGATGTTAAGTAAATATTGTAATAAAACTAAAATTTTTTATACTTACCTTAAAACACTGGAAATATCCAGTCCCTCCACTATTTTCAGAAGGTAAGCAATACTTGCTTCATCAAAAGCTATGTCAACAGACCAGACTTCCTGCTGGGAAGTACAGCAGTGGTAAAAATGATAGAGCTTATCATGACAGACCAGAAAAGAAAATATGAAAATGGAAAGGTGTATCTAAAAGCTGTTTTGAAATGTTTAGTTTTCAAATTTCAAAAACAATTAATCAAATTATTATGAAAATAGTTTTCCCTTACACAGCCTGGAAAGGGATTTCTGTAGGAATCTAAAAACACATAACATTTTTTGAGAAACTACTAGTCTATTAAAACACTCATACATAATCAAAACCAAAAGACAATAACAGAAATGATAATACACAGACATATAGGTTGCAATACCTTCATATTAGATGCCTCAGTTTCCAGCTTTGTCAGGTGATCTGAGTTGTCCTCTAGCTCCTGTCGGAGGTTGGAGTTCTCCATCTTTAATGCCTCAACTTGCTTTAACAACTGGTCATATGAAGCTACAGCCATCCTGGGCTACCCTCAGTCCTTGAAAAATAAGAAATGATACTAGGCTTAAACATATCTAAACATAAAATTACATCTCAGTCTTTCCCATTTACCACTCAACTTACTAAACATTTCATTCAAATCCATGAAACCAAACTATAAGTGCCTAGAACTAACATCACTTCAGTGGCTTTTTTTCAGTAGGCTTCCATTTGATACATGATTCAGCAAATGAAAGATGATGATAACAATTGCTTTAGGTATTAGGGGAAGCCAGAATACACAAGGAGAAATCATACCATTATACAAAAGCATCCTTACTTTTAAGTACTTCAATTATAACAATAAGAAACTAAGGAGATAATAGATCATATTTAATCATTTTGAGTAGCCAACAAGCACTGTCAAATTGTGCTTGCAAAGTGCTTTGCTTTCAAATAACAAAAATAAAAGGCTTCAAGCAAATTGTTAATTTCAATTGACTTGATAAGACTCAGAGCAGAATTTAAAATTGTCTTTAGACAATCTATTGCTATAACTCACTTAGCACATGAAAATTGGAAGCAAATCTGAATAACAAGGTTTTTTTAAATGTATTTTTACCTTCTCCTCCTGATAAAAGTTTCCAAAGCCCCCTCTTCCCTTTGTGTAATGTTTGTTGTTGTTTGGCTGCTTTTTTTTTTTTTTATGACATGGAAGTGGGACATCAGTGCTAAGAGACAGTATTTTACTGTTGACTAGGAGTCACTTGTTGATTTATTCAGATGTCAAGTATTACAACTCCACAGGTTTTCAGATTAAAACAAAACTATTTGAATTAGTTGATTAATGCAAGTTGAGTAATCCAGAACATCTCCAATTTTTATTAAATAACAGATGTCCAAATGGACAATAAGCTACACTTTGCTCTAGGCCCTCGTCAGCCATACAGGGTTCACAGCCACATATTTCCTCATTCACAGCAGAGACCATATAGCAAGTCCAAATTAAAGCAAGGAATGGTTTACACTTGGCCCTTTAGTTTGAAGCTGTAACACTTTACACCATACACAGAAACATATTCACGATCCATGGGGCTAGAATCAGTTTAATTAAGAATAAATACAACTTCACTCCAGGTATGAAGTCACTATACTGGGGAGTCGAGAGGAAAGGAAAGACTAAGAACTGTTTGTTCTGATACCAATTTCATACTTTATCCAACCCAAAGGAAAATGCATGAGAAAGAACACAACCCACCTTTTGTAAATTCACTATTATGATTGAGAGTCAAGCACCCTTTTGCACTCTAAATCTGGATCTAGACCACTCTGCAAAAAGAAACTCAAATGGAAGAATGGAGATAACCCCTATTGCTAGATTTAAACCAAGAAATAATTTCAGGGATGCAGGAACTTCAGGCTTTAACTCCATCAATATAAGAAACACCTAGAATCTAGGTCTCCTAGATCCCTAACCTATTTTCTCATTCTTAGGAGATAGAGAAGAAATCTCTTACCAAAGTAAAATGAAGTTACAAGAAATTTCACTATGCGCTGTACTGAATCAGCAGTTTGCATGAATACACATATCAAAGCAGAATTTCAAGTTGGATATAACTCAGACACTAAAAAAAAATTAATCAGCAGTCTAGATTTATGCAAATGTACTGTTAAGACTTAGACATGCATTTTTCTACATTAAGAAAAAATTAATAGTTATAACTGCACAGGAAACAGAAATTTAGATGTGCTTTTTTTAGTCTGAAACCCCCAAAGAGATAGGCAAAATCACCAATGTTCTCTGAAGACTTACAACTTTATATTGAATGGTGATTTTTTTATTTGAAATTAATAAACAATATACACAACATACCCTGAAGAAGTTCTGTTTAAGAACCCCAAGCTCAACAATTTATGATATATTAATTAAATTTATTTATGGAAATATTTCAGCCTCCATTACTAGGTTTTCGTCAGTCATAAATGCTATTACTACCAGAACTTCCTGTAGAACAAACTAGTCTTTTCAGTACAAAGTTAAAGAATAAAGTGTAAAACCTTAACGTCTTTTTCTCAACAATATAGACAGAGTACTAGCACTGTCCATACATATAGACAATATATTTTCACTACAACCTATTTGTTTCAACTTTAAAAAAAATCTTCAACTGAACAATTGTTTAGTCACACATGGTAACTGAGGCTGATTTTTTTTTTTGTTAGTGAATAAGCTCTATAGCTACTTCAGAGATCAAAACTCAGTGGAAAAAACAAAACTATTTTCTCCAGTAATGCCCAATTCAAACAATACTGAAGTCAACTGGGATTCCAGTTCATTACACTGATTTTGGATTATGAACTTCCTTGAAAGAACAGTAAATCAGACCTCTGACTCGCCAATAAGGAAACAGAATTTAGCATTCTACTACCACCACTACTGGTAAGCAGATGTGCTAACAACCAAAGATTTTTCACATTGTAGCTACTATTCTTAAAATAACAAATTATGATCATTGTGCCTACAGTTCATTAATATCTAGATTATAATTTAGTAGTTAGAAAGAACTATCAACTCTGATTTCTTTCTACAGCTGCAAGTTTTACCCAACTATCCTGTAATAAGACAAATATCCTTATTACTCTTTACTATTCTATTAGTTATTATAATTCACTCACAAGCGACTAATGGGGAATTGTTTCAAGGGCATGTCACACTGAATTCAGGATAAAACCAAACTTATTCAGTGGTAGATCATACTGTCATTAAAGCATATTTTTGAGATTTTCAAATTAGTGTCTTATTAATCTTTTTAACACATTTTAAAACATCTGTTGAAGTACTAAGTCTAAGGGTTCTGACTTGCAAGAGATTACTACTAATGCTGGGATGGCTAGAACAGTGCCTGCCCTACCCATCTCTGCAAGGTGAAAAGAGAGCTCAGCTGCTCATATAGCAGCTACTGAACCACCTGCAGATTACTTCCTGACTACTAATATAATCTGAAATAAGCATGTGTTTAACTTAATATGCTGGGCCATTAACCACAATGGTTCAGTTACTCTATGAGTATTTCCAAAAGACAAGCAGAGCTGACACAGGCAAAAACCCTACACAACTGTTCCAAAGTAAGCCAGCTCCACCCATTAATTTCAGCCATAAAACTATATAAAAATTGCACGTTTATCAATACACTTAAAACATCAAGAAAATCAAGTAAGGTTTATTTTGCCCTTTTTTTTTTTTTTTTTAATATATCAAACCATGCTGACTTGCATCAATTCAATTGCTCTGTTGCCCAAATCTTTTATCAGTTTCTCCACTCTTCTATCTGAAGCTTGATGTTACATTAAATAATCTACGTATAGATATCCTTCTGCTTGTCCTTTTTCAAATCTGGCAAAATATCAGCAGTCTTCCAAGTCTTTTTTTGGTATTTAAGAATTCATCAAAGTATTGCACCTCTAATACTGTGTTCAATTTTGGGCCCCTCACTTCAAGAGAGATGTAGAGGTGCTGGAGTGCATCCAGAGAAAGGTAATGAAGCTGGTGAAGGTTCTGGAGCACAAGTGTCATGAGGAGCAGCTGAGGGAACTGGGGTTGTTTAGTCTGGAGGAGACTCAGGGGGGAACCTACAACTACCTGAAAGGAGATTGTAGGCAGATAGGGGTAGGTCTCTTCTCCCAGATAATAAGCAACAGGACAAGAGGACACAGCTTCAAGTTATGCCAGGGGAGGCTTAGATTGGGTATTAGGAAAAATGTCTTCACTGAAAGGGTGGTCAAGCATTGGAACAGGCTGCCCAGGGAGGTGGTGGAATCACCATCCCTGGAGGTGTTTAAAAAATGTGTAGATGTGGTGCTTAGGGACATGGTTTAGCGATGGACTTGGCAGTCCTGGTTAACAGCTGGACTTGATGATCTCAAAAGGTCTTTTCCAACCTAAATAATTCTATGATCAGTGGGATAGAGACTATCTTATCCAGTTCAGTTTGGAGCAAGTTTTCCAGGCCTGCTAATTTAAAAATATTTATCCTTCACAGGTTTTAACACTCTCCTTGTATACTCACTGAAAAATACTCCATCCTCCTCAGGTCATAAAAGCCCATTATCCCGATTCTTTCCAGATAGAGCACAAAACATATTTGTGCCTTTTCCAGTATCACACTGAAAAATAACAATATTTCTACCTGGTGGCATGCCTAAGCCTTACTAAAATGGCTTTTGTGAATCTATTTAATCTTTCCGTCCCTATATGCATCAAAGAACAAACCCAAAAATGCCTACTCAGTAGAAGGGTATAGAGAAATCATACAGGACTTGTAGAGGAATGAAGGCAAGTTAATTAACATTGATAATATACAGCTGTGGGCTGGCTTCAGGGGTGGTGGATTGGCTGATGTGGATAACGTGCAGCTGTGGCTGGTTCCTGCTAAGTAGTTAAATAGCTCTAAGGGGGATGGAAGAGGAGTCTTAGATGAAAAGGGAGCTGGAAGAAGCAGAGGGAAGAGAGAAAGAGAGAGTACACCCCCAGCTGTAGGAGAGACCCCAGGAGAAGCAGGGAGCCTGGATGAAGAGAGGCTGGTTGGAAGAGGAGCCTGGAGAAGAGAGAATCTGGACACTGCAGAGGCAAGAAGCAGGGTGGACTGGCCTGAAGAGGACTGAGAAGCAGCACTGACAGTAGATCTACTTTTGTAAACCTTATGGGGGATTGGTGGCCATGCTGGGGCAAGGTGTGGGAACTACTTATTGAAGTTAACCTGGTATGGGATGGTAAAAGCCTTGTTGCAGCTAGCTAGTTTTGATAGTGCTGTGACAGAAGGGAGGTTATTTTGTTTGGGTTTTTTTCCTCATCTGGTCTATGTAGCACATGGACATAATGAATACTAAGAGGGCTCT
Source organism: Falco rusticolus (assembly GCF_015220075.1). Classification (NCBI taxonomy): domain Eukaryota; kingdom Metazoa; phylum Chordata; class Aves; order Falconiformes; family Falconidae; genus Falco; species Falco rusticolus. The sequence continues at coordinate 3,444,913 of NC_051209.1, forward strand.
AAGGCTTTGGATATATTTAAACAGAATGGAGAAAACAGCATGGAATAAGTGTCTATGAATGGAACAGCGGTGTTATACATCTCATACCTTCAGTTCTTCTCATTTGTTTTGCATTAAGTGTGCCCAGGTCATCAGTCAGAGATATGTGGGAAGGTGTAGAAAAGTCATCACAAACTACTCTTTGGTTGCTCACAAGGTGGTTGTTTTAGTAACAAGGACTTCATTGCAAATTCAGTAAGTTAGAGTTGTCTTTGTCAAAATTTTTTTGTGCATCACTACTAAAGAGGAGGAAAATGTTTTATCAGTTTCTTGGAGTCTCCTTAAAAATACAGAAGCTTGGTTCCAGGAAACTACTCTGCATATTTGTGTACTATCAAAGAACTGTAATTGTGATAAAATATTCAGAAATTAAGCACATTAGAAATAACAAAAAAGGGAATAGCAAAAAAGTTTTGAAATAAAGGTGTACTTTCAACAGAACAGTAAGGAAAAAGACTTGTTAGAATCACTCTATATTGTATTCTTCATATATATGCACAGCAATTCAATAAAAATACTTCTCTACCAACTGAAGAGTTGTACATTTCCTACTACACCTTTTATAAGGCATCTTTCAACATGACTATCCAAACCAGTCTAAACTGAGTTTTTGCTGATCCCTTAAACTATTAAATTAAGGTTGTAGTCAAAGTCCTACACTTAAGTCACCAGAAAAGACTTTGTGTTTACTGCTTGACTGTGTTACTGTAAACAAGCAGTTCAGCAGTAGGTGTCTTACACCTTGGTTTTGCAAAACCCAAGATTTTAGGTCATTGTCATTAAAGTCCAAACTGCTAGAATAAAAGCTGCATATTTGACAAAAAGAAAGAAAGGACTAACCCATTAATGTTTCCCAGAGTATTCAGGTTAAGTCACAGATCTAAGCATATCTTTGCAACATTAAATACATTAAGAAGTCAGGGAATTTTAGGGTTCATTAAACATACAACATTCCTCTTACAAGAATCCTCAGCATTTTTGCTACTATATAGCTCACAGGTGGCCACCTATTAGTGCATTTCTGAATGCAGCAGTACAGCCCTGCTTCCGGTCCCTTTACAGCTCTCATTTTCCAGATAAGAGAAAAAGCTGCTGCAGCGAAGTGGAGACACGGCCCCAGGCTGGTGCCACACACAAGGGAGCTCCTTACTGTTTCACAACGGGACATGCATCATCCCCAGAAAAACACGTCCAAATTCCGATCCCACAGGCAAGGGCTGCGCAACCTGAAATACCTACCTCCCCTCCCCCTTCTCCCCATCGCTGCAGGGCAGCAAGCTGCGCCAGAGCACAGCGGTAGAGGCTTTGTGACCCTTGCCGGCAGCTGTCGCTGTAGCAGCATTAGGGGCCAGGACAACCTCAACCCTGCTCGCCATATATCCCTTCCCTTCTTCGTTATCTGATGCTCCTGCTGTTCTTCAATATGGTCCTCCTCCTCCCCTCTATGTCAGCGAACCTTTTTTTTCTTTTTCCACCTATTTAAACCACAAAAGCGCTTTTTCTCCCTTTCTGGCGCCGCTGCTTCCGTCACAGGCGCGGCTAAGCACCGCAGAGAGCCGTCCTCAGTTCCTCCTATAGCAAGGCCACCAGGAACCAGCAGCGCTACGCCGCCGCGCTCACTCACCCCATCTCCGCAGCCGCTAGAGCTTCAATCGCGTTACAGTCGACCCCACCCGCGACCAGCGGCTGCGCTAGTGCCGCGACCAATACGGCCCAAGTCACGTGCCGCCCGGCGCCGCCGCACAGCCAATAGGGCGGCGCGCCCCGGAGATTATCGTCCTTCCCTCCCGCCGGAAAACAGTTGCGTACCGTGTACTCTGGGCTATCGCCCTAGGTGAGAGGGCTCTGGTGAGAGCCCCTCCCTGAAAACGTACTTTTCGCCACATTTAGCACTTGAAAGGACGGCGAGCTGCTGCTCTCGACACCGGGAGCAGCTCTGCCAAACACAGCACGCGTCGCCGACATTAAATATTTCAGAGGGGCTAACGAGCATCCGTGCGGACTGGACAGCACTGTCACGGGGGGGGGGGGACGACACGACACGCTTCTCCTGAGTGACTACCGCATTCCTCTAACGCGGATTCATCCACAGCCTTAAGGGACACAAAAAAAATAGTAAAATATTAAACCCACACCGATTAGCTGCCAACAGTAAAAAGCAGGACCCAAGGGTACACCTCTGCCTGAAAATTAATGCAAACGAGGCTAGACAAGTTAAAACACTAGTTGCATCTGAATAACTCTGTGCAAAGACACTTTCATTCCAGAATAACAAGGCTACTTTAACCTCAGCCAATATTACAATGCTATGGAAAGGACACACCACTAAGTACTTAAGCCATCTCAAACCTGTTGCCAGTCTAAATACACCTATTATGCACACATTACAGAATATGATTTCTGTTAACATGTGACCAATACCCCCTGCTCCTGACCCCTGGTAGCATGGTTAGCATAACCAACGCCATTTTCTAAGACAAACCGCCATAACATGCAAGTGTGCTGATCACATATCACTCCCTTCTCTCTTCCCCTTTTCAACACTGTAGTTGTCACCAGGATGTGATGGACCCCCATTATAGAAGAGATAAACCCCCTGTCAGCATTAGGACCAGCATTGTTGCCAGGATGTGGTGCCACCCGATATGGAATAGGGAAGCATAACAGCACATGAGGTATTGACTATAAAATAAAGCAGCTGCAACTCCTAAGCAGGACTTAAACCAGAACTGCTGCTGGATGGCAAAACCCATGATCTCCCAGTAGTCAGGGATGCCTTCACCATTGTCGTCTTCTTCTAAGGATTGAGTGACTCATATTCTTTTAGGTAAAGTCTGAATCTAGATTATGAATACTGTATCACATGCTGATTATTAAGAATTTTACTCAATCTGGTGATTTAAAAGTCCAGGTGACTAAAAACTCCAGATCATAAGAAAGCTACACTGATTACCAGAAACTCTGTTTAACTGAAAGCTATGCTAATTGCTAGAAATTCTGTGTAACAACAAACTAATAATCCCCAGAAGAACCTGCCTGTCCCTATAGTGTTAAGCAACAACATATGCTCATATTCCAACTTTTGGATAGGTTTTGAACCATTGAGAAGGCAGGCAAGATGTTATCATAAATACAAAAGCATCTCCAATTCTGTATTTCAACATTAATACTTACTCTCTAGTCATGGGTAAGACATTTAAATTCTCCCTGTGTAAAATATCACAAGTATCTGCATTACTCAGGTTGTGAAGATTATCATTCTATTTTTCCTTTCAATAAAAGAACACAGCATTGATAATATTTGGATATATAAAAAGTTTCTACATGTACTAGAACAGCCAAAGCTGAGCCAATCAGCAAAGCTGGTAGCATCTCTGTGAAAACATATTTTAAAAAGGGTAGAAAACACTAGACAGAGAGGACAAAGGGAACAAGAAGAGAAAAACAGAGGAGAAAACCAAGGCTTCCATTTGACAGTCTTTGCTTTGTTTGAACAAAAAAGTTATTTCTTTAATCCTTCAAGAACTGCAACTCCTTGGAACACGTGCACACATAAAAAGTTGCAATGACTATAATCAAGTCTCACACTACAAAGATTCAGTCAATTGCTTAAGGTCAGGAAAGTAAGTCCACCAGCTCTTCTCTCAGGACCAATACAGAATTTGATTCATCATTAGTTGTCTTCTGTGATAGTAGAGATGAGCCAGTGCAGGATTGCACCCCTGGAGAATAGACTGGTGCTCCCAGCAAGCACAAAGCACCTTCACAGATGTGTAGTGGTCTACTCCCATGACTGGAGTGCTTCAATGGAGGAATACAAGCTTTTTAGGAAGGACAGGATGGGAAGATGAGGAGGGGAAGGTGTCCTTTGTGAGACAACAGCTGGCATGCATCAAGCCCTGCCTAGGGATGGATGAGAGGTCACTTCAGAGTTTATGGATAAGGATTAAAGAGAAGACAGGCAAAGGGAACAGCATAATGGGTGTCTGCTATGGGCTGCCTTCTCAAGAAGAACAAATGGATGAAGCCCTCTACAGACAGATAGGAGCAGTCTAGCATTTGCAGGCCCTGGTCCTCATGGGGGAACTTCAACCACCCTGATATCTGCTGTGGAGACAACACAGCAGAGCATAAGCAATCCAGGAGGTTCCTGGAGTGCATTGATAATAACTTCCTCCTCTGAGTGATAGAAGAGCCAATGAGAAGGGCTATGCTGGACCTCACTTACCAACAACGAGTGGCTTGTTGGGAATGTCAAAGGCAGCCTTGGGTGCAGTGACCATGTGGATGGTGGAGTTCAGGATCCTGAGGGCAGGGAGGAGGGTGAAAAGCAAGCTCACAACCCTGGGCTTGAGGAGAACAGACTTTGGCCTCTCCAAGGATTTGCTTGGAAGAATCCCATGGGATAAGGCCCTGGAGGGAAGAGGGGCCCCAAGAAATCTGGTTAATATTCCAGGATCATCTCCCTCAAGCTCAAAAGCAGTCCATCCCAATGAATACGAAATTAGGCAAAAATGCCAAGAGACCTGCATGGATGAAGAAGGAGCTTCTGGCAAAACTCAAACATGAAAAGGGAAGTATACAGAAGGTAGAAGCAGGGAGAGGTAATGTGGGAGGATGCAGTGGGTTGACCTTGGCTGGCTGCCAAAGCTCCACCCAGCTCCACTCTCACTCCCCCTCAACAGGTTGAAAGGAGAAAATAAGATGGAAGAACTTGTGGGTCAAGATAAAGGCAAGGAGATCACTTACCAATTACCATCACAGGTAAAATAGACTTGACTTGGGGAAAATTATTTTTAATTGGCAATAAGTTACATTTGACTAGGACATCGAGAAACAAAAACTAAACACACCTTCCTCCTCCTTCTTGACTCCTCCACCATCTTCCTGTCTCCACCACCACGAGCAGCACAGGGGGAGATGGGCGTTGTGGTCAGTTCATAACAGTTCCTCTCTGATGCTCCTTCCTCTTCATACCTTTTGCCTGCTCTGGCATGGAGTCCCTACTACGGGCTGTAGCTTCCTTCAAGGTATATCCACCTACTCCAGCTAAAGTCTTCAATGGGCTGCACTGTTGATGTCTCTTCCCCCCAGCATTCTTCACTGACTTTGGGGTCTGCAGATATTATTTTTTTTTTGCACACACTTTTTTCTCACTTCTCTCTCAACTGCTATGCAGTGTTTATTATCCTCTGTTAAATATGTTATCACAGAGGTGCCATCAGCTTCATTGATTGACTGAGCTTTAGCGAGTAGCAGGTCTGTTCTGGTTTTGTCTGGCACAGGGAAATCCCATAGTCTCTTCTCACAGAGGCCACATCAGCCTGCCGCTGCCCCTACCCCCAAAAACCTTGCCACATAAACCCAATACAAAGGAATATAGAAACACTGCCTGAGCATGCAGAAACACGGTTAGGAAAGACGAAGTCCACTTAGAGTTGATTCTGATGAGGAGAGTCAAGGGCAACAAGAAGGACACCTGTGGGAAAATTACTTGGGGGGGGGGGATTAGAGAAAAATGGGACCCAATAGAAGTATAGTATTACAGAAAGCTTTTTAGAGTAAAACATAGCCATCGCCTTCAGGATAGTTGGCATGCACGGAACCCACATCACCACGGTTCCCTAAGCAACACATCCTGCCAGCTCGGCACATGCTGATAGGAGTAACAGAGGATGGAGCAGAGTGGTGAATGATGAAAGATGTGCCACATATCTAAAGAATGATATATTAAGTTGGGAAACATCCAAAGGCCCTTATTGTTGACATAAAGGATGTACTAATTGCTAATCCCTTGGATTTTTGTTATCTTTAAGGCGGCCATTTGGTCCTAAGTTCTTGTTGTCTGTGCAACATGGCAAAGACAAGGACTTTAAATCATGGTCACTAGTTTAGCGAGGAAGAGTCTGAGCAGAGACAAAGAGGTAAAAAGTTCACTGGAGGAAGACTCACAATCTTCATCCTGAAGACCCCCAGACGACCACTCCTCAAGGACATTGTGCAGGCGCGAGATATGTAAATGAGTCCCCAGAACGGTAATGAATATGTAAACGATTTCCCAGAAAATTAATGAATAGGTATGAGTAGCCTGTATAAAGAAGACACTGAAAAGTCCCCTCGGTGTGCATGACTTTGGTGGAGTGATCCCCCATGCACCCAGCGCTGTCAAATAAAGATAACCTCTGCTCGCTTGTATATTGGTAAAGTAATTCTTCAAATCAGTGGAGACCCTGCAGCCACGCTCTGTCATGCTCCCTGCAGGAATGGGAACTTGATGACACCACACAGCTGATAAGCTGCATAGCAGTTGTCACACGAAGAATCCATGAGATGTCTGTGGCTGAGCCAACCATTGTGGTGAAATTACTTTTCTCAGATGAAATAACCTCATTGTAATACTAACACACACCTCCGTCTCAAAGTTACCTGCCTCCAAGGTACTACTACACCTCACTGGGCACATGATACCAGTTAGTAACAATATGTATGACTAGAGTCTCTCAAACTCCACCTAAATGTGATGGAAATGGACTAGTCCTGGACTGGAATAAGTCCAAAGGGGGAGGGGAGAGTTGTCTAAACTCCTGGATTACCCAACTCTGATTCAGTGTTCACAAAGCTAGGTCAAGCTGACTCACTCTCTAAAGCTGTTATGAATGAAGGGACTAATCAAGGGAGTCAGCCTTGGGGAGCATGAGAAACACAGAACAGAGAGTGAAAAGAAAACCATTATCTAAGTTACACAGAGAGAAGCCTTCAAGTGAGGAAAGTTCTGGCTATGAGAGGAGACAGGCTGATAAGGTGTTGCAATCCACTGCCATCAACAGAAAATTAGTTGAAAATAGGACAAAGATAATTGTGGTAGTGGGAGATTGTGACCTCCAACTCAAATAGCACCGCCCCCCCCGCCCCCCCCCCCCCCCCCCCCGGTAGAGGACAAAACCCTGCTTGAGGAGCATGCGTAGTTAGTAGAGAACTTCAGTAAGTGCTATCTGAGGATGCATACTAATTTCTGAGAATGCATACTAATTTGCATCCTCATTTTGTAATCAATCCTCTGATTATAATCAATCAATTTGTAATCATCCTCTAATTTTGTAATCAATCCTGTGTATGATGAATGAATATGCAATATACTATGAGTATAAAAAGTGGAAAAAGGAGGGTAGAAGGTAGGGTAAGACTCCATTGTAACTTCTGGGATCAGTCAACGGGCTGAACCTGTCTTATCCCCCATAGGGACACATGTTGGGTAAGAACTTTGTCTTATGCATGCTAAATAACTAACTCATACTAGCTGTCATTAGTAATTAAGGTTTTGGTTGTATATAGTTTGGTTGTGTATCATTTCAAGCTTGTTTTTGCAGACAGTCCCTATCACCGGCAATCACAAATCTTGTCACAATTTTATAATAAAGAGTGTTATCCCGTAAACTGTTAATGTGAGTCCTTTGTGGGTGCTAGCAGTTACTGGCAGCGGGTAACATTTAAACAAATAAAGTGGGAAGATCTGCTGAGGGGTCCCCCTTATGCTGTTGGTGTGTTTCCCTGAACAACTCAGTTGAATCACCCTCCGATCCAGCAGGACTGTTCAGTGAAGGGGCCCCATAACGGGACACTGACAGACTGGTTGGGCATAAGGGTCTTGGCTTTCCTGGGGCATTGATAAACAGATCACTTTTGATTTCACCACCATGCTTGAACCTCAGTTCTTGTTTACATAACCAGAAAGACTCAGTCCACAACATATTTATTTCCTCTAATACTTCCCATATTCACAAAAATCAGTTTTCTCAACCATATAGCAAAAGAAAACTCTCATAAATGAGACAAACCAAAACAAGAGGAATCCATTTCAATCTAATAGCTGTCCCATCCTGTCACATTTAAGCATTCAAATAATTTAATTTGATAAAAAGTCATCCCACTACCTAAACAGTAGTTTTCAATACAAATGCAAACTTCAGTAGAGCCTGTAACAAAACAAATTGGGGGGGGGGGGGGGGGGGGGGGAGGGATACTCGAGGGAAACACTCATTATTGAACAACTGAATTCAATATACAATATAACCAAAAAAGCTGAAAAATCTTACTCCAAGAAATAGCAACCAAACATGACGAAGTCATAAACTGCTTATATGACTGACTTAACTTGGGGGGGGGGGGCGGCTGATGACAACATGTGCAAGGTACCTAAGTTTTATATATAAATTTAAACACACAGAGCTCCTGTGTATGTTTGTTTATATAAATGACCGAGAAAAACATTGCTTAGTTTCAACAGACTCTTAACTGCTGTTCTTCCACTTAAAAGAGCATCAGCTATGTGGGATCACCACAGCAGGGATTTTGGAGAGGAAAGAAAGCTCATGTGACCCTGAGAACCTTTTCCCTTAATAAAGGGAGAGTCAACTCACAATTTATGCTTTCATGATTTCTTTGCATTCCTGTCATACAAAAATGAGAAGTTCTCCTTTCCTTCCAGTTCGCCCCATTCCTACAAAAAGGCCAACCTACTAACAGCCAAATTCAGTTTTGTGGAAATCGGCACCTTTCAGAATCTATTTGAAGGAAGCAACACTCAGCATTAACTGCACAAATAAAGATTTTCTGGATCTCTGCTTTCCAGAAAGCATGCATCTTTTACACAAACTATTTAATCTTGTGAATTAAGCTTCGAGTGATGTTTTATTGTGTCACTGGCATTCTACTACAGGATAAGAATAAAAAGTTCATATTTTAAGAAAAAAAAATGAACTCACAGCATTAACAGAAGCATTGTGGTCTTATTTCACATAAACCTAAATCCTTTTTAAGCTGAATTATCAAGTCCACCTAAGTAAAGTCTATTCTATTAGAGATTAATAGTTCTAACAGTTTGAGATTAAAATGCATCCCTAAAAAAATAGCATTACACTTTTGAACAACACTTCAAAATGCTATTTTGCCTCAAACTTTAGTGTTTTAGCTTTCAACAGGAATCAAACCATTCATGCTCTAATACAACTATATTAACTAGTTCAAAAAGATGTTCTTGTATACTAAATTTTAATCCTCACCTTCTGAAAATCCACATGACCAAGGCAAAAAAAAAATTCATGCTTTTGAAATTTCTTACTTCCACTAGCAATAATTAAAACAATCATTCTCTAATGAAGACAAACATACCCATGGAACCCTATTAATCTTTGACTGACAAGTCAAATTAGCATAGACTAGCCTTGTGACTATATCCAAATAGTATCAGAGGTACTATTATAGTAGCACATGCAGATAAGACAAAGCAAATAGTGTTCTTTAAATTTCCCAACTACCTACCTCTCCCATAAGCTTTAACAAAAAATAGCACCCCCACTCAATATAGGTCTCCGAGACTGAATGAATGCTTATTGCCTAGTGGCTTCATCCTCCAGCTAAGCCTGATGCAAGCTTTCAACTAAAAATTAATGATTACCATCCAACAATTAAAATAGAATTCTACAACAGCACAGCATCAGTTGCCACTGAAGTCACTAATAGAGTTTTTTAACACTATTTTAGCAAAATAATATTTATAGTCATAATCCAAATTAATTAGGACCAAAAAAACCCAGCAGTATAGGGTATTAAATAGCAGAACACTAGGAGTATGTGAATCGGGGGTCAAAGCTAAGTTTATACAGTGCTTTTGCTTTCCTATTTTTGGTAATAAATGAAAATAATATGAATTCAAACAGCAAACTACTAGAAAATTCATTTAAAGATCAGTTACGACTACAGGATCGCCATTTCCAAGCTGAGTCCTCCTACATTCATTTAGTAAGGTTAGGTTGCCTTTTTTAAGCCTACAACAGAGACTTCGTTAAAAGCTAAATTCAGGTGAATCACAGGATTTTATTTTACCATTCAAACTACTGATATCCTCATTAAAATGAGATTAGTGATGTATTTTACTTGCCAAATTGTTTAGCTATCTAATTTCAGTCCATTCATTCATTACTCACTCAGTCACTGTCACAGAGCTACTAGAAATACATTGTGAAAACATGGTAGTTTGCAACAGAAAAGAGACATAGCTTTCTACTGTCCAAATTAAATTAGGACAACTCAAAGGAGAATGGCAAGGCCTCAGTTTCAGACAGGGTGAGTGTTTCCTGGAATTCATGAATTCCTACCATATAATGCTACGAAAAATTCTATAGCATAGTGGTGAAAAACAGTAACTTGCACGCTATACTAAACCAATTGTATGCCAGTCATGATACTTCATAACAACTTGCTACCATAAAGTATTTCAAAAAGCATATAACACCTGCATTAATAATTCTATTGTTACTGAGCTGCCTGAAACAAACAGGACAAGTTAACTAATATAAAACAATCCAAACTATTTTTGTTTTACTCAAAGCAAGAATTTTCAGAGTCTAACCAAAATAAAGTTAGCCACATCTAGATTTTCCCCATTTGAACATTACAGGATTAAAAGTTTTATTTAGTATTGATATGATCACGGACACAACTCCCTGACCCAAAAGATTAAGTAGATATAAGAAGGCTCTAAAAGTATATACACATGCATATGTGTAGATATATAAAAAAAATAAAAAAATCTTTTGAAAACATCCACAAGGTACTTAAGTGCAAAATACAGGTGTTCACATGGACTAACAGCTATTAGTTTAGTACTAGTACTGACCAAAGCAGCATCTAAAGTTTTGTGCACATGGTAGCATAGCACATCCTTGAGGGTGTTAGTTTGACACTAAGGAAGCTTGATCTTAGATACTTGATAAGCATTGTGTAACAGATATCTAGGTATCAAAACTTCACATATGTGAACATGTATTTCATTACATTTCCTAAGACACGTTCTTATGATCCATAGTGTTTGCTACTGCACTATTTAGAAATTTAAAAAAAACCCAGAACCAACAAGATTATCTATGCCACCATTTGGATTTCCTGAGTTTAGTTCATATATCCTCCCCCCTCCTTATACCACTAAGTATAAATACTTTTTACCAAGTAACCCATTTGTATTTTGGAATCTAAAACATCCAAGGAAAGTACTTGTAATTGCAAAGTCCTTTTCATTGAGCAGAAATATTCTATAAATAGCCTTCATCATAACAAGTTGAAGCATTACAACCACCTCATTACATTCACTTTAACAAGACTAGTATTTCTTGAGTAGTTAGGACTGAATGAAACCATTTAGTGTACACTTTTTGTCAGTTTAAAAATATGATTACAGCATCTGAAGACAATTGGAGAAAAAGTTCTGTTTCTTTGTCATTTCAATTAACGACATTCTTAATCAATCCTTGCAGTAGTTCTAACTTACCAAAGCATTATTTCTAGTAGTGATATCAATTCAGACATAACCTCCTGAAGCAAAACTTTCAAAGATATGCTTCTCGACTGGTACACACAAGTCTTCTCTTGTTCATTAGTAGATGGTAGAACCAACATATGAAATGAAAGTTTCTGCAGAAATTTTATTTTTAGGAAAGTTAAAAGTTTTTGTCACAGTTTTACATGCCACTACTGTCATAGAGATTATAATTATTATTTGGGACAGGAGGACAACAAACAAGTCAGTTACATAGTTTAGTACACTTGCATCTTCACTTCTCCCTTCCCCTGTAGCTCCACAATGAAACTGACTTTTATAAAATTCTGAATAATTTTGTGTTACATTCAATCACTTCTGAAGCTATAAATGGCACTTAAGGCAAGAATGACTTAAAAAAACCGAGGGTGTAGTCAGACACACCTGTACAGATCCACCCCTCATTTCAAGAGATTAGAGAGAAAACATAACAGAAGAAATAGCCCCTACTAATAGAGGGCTTTGAAGTCAAAGACTAATCTAACAGTTACAGAAAGGTTTTGCAGGTCAAGGACTCTAAATATAAATACTTTTTCACAGAAAAAAGAAACTAGTTTGTGTGCCTTACTACTACTGCCTTTGTATTCCAGCAGTATCTCAGCTATCAAATATCTGCAAACTCGGGTACTCCCTAGGAGGACTACTGCCCGGGAAAGCATACGGCGTGCGTCAAGAGCCAGCTCTTCTGCTGACGGGCACTCACCTGCCTGCCGCACTCTCCCCACAGAGTAGCTGCAGCAGCGCCGCCGCCACAATTCCTCCGATTCCTCCCACCGCTACGGACCCACAAAGCCAAAGGCGGCGTCCCTCAGGGCGGCGTGAAGTAGCAGTCGAGGGGCCCGAGCGCGCATAAGGAGCAGGGGCCCAGCAGCTACCTCTTCCTCATCAGCGAGGGCTTGGACCCTGACCCGTCTCCCCAGCTCCTCATCCCTCCATAGCAGGCTCCAGACAGCTTCGACCGCCTCACCAACTTCTACGCGGGCTCAACCCGTACAGGACACCCACGAGCCCAACACACCCCCTCACTCACTCAGTTCTAACTAACATCCCCACCACCATCTTGCCCACAATGCACACGCAAGCGCAACCGAGGGAACCCCAGCTTCTGCAGTGATGGCGCGCATGCGCAAGGGCATTAACTCCTCTGCTTCCTTCTCTTAGCACACGCTTGCTGCAAGGGGTGGGTCGCAGTGGAGGCGGGGTGAAGGATGTGGTAGGGTGGCTGTTATCCGTCAACTAGTCGCTTTTGCGGCTCCTGGTTATGGTGTAGGGCTGGAGTAGGTGCTGAGTGCGGTGAGATCTTTTTCTTACAGGGAGATCTGGAGGTACACAGACTGTGCTGTGCTGACAGGGCAAAGCTGCCAGACGACGAGAGCCCTAAATAGTAATCAAATAGCAACAGTGTGTACTGGGTCTGGCTGGGATGGAGTTAACTCTCTTCATAGCAGCCTGTATGGTGCTGTGTTTTGGATTTGTGGCTGAAGCAGTGTTGGTAACACACCAGTGTTTTGGCTACTTCTGAATAGTCCTTGCACAGCATCAAAGCTTTCTCTGTTTCTCACTTTACCCACTTCTCTCCCCTGTCCCCAGCGAAGTTAGGAGGGGATGCAGCTGTGACAGCTCACCTGAATTGGCTAAAGGGGTATTTCATGCCAATAACCTCAAGCTCAATTAAAAAAAAAAGAAAACCAAACAAACAAACCACAACAGCAACAAAACAAGGGCAGGTGGGCATGCGTGGGTGTGTATTCTAAGGTAGCTGTTGGTCAGAGACTATACTGGGCATCAGCCTCCTTGTGGGAGGTTGAGTGACTGTCTTCCAGTTCTCTCTGTGAAAGAGAAGATACCAACTGTAATATGACTTGCTTAGAAGAATGAATGCTACCTGGGATTATGAGCTTTTACCTCAGTGTAGATATGACTGGAAGAGCAACCTAAGCCAGCTCTTGCCAGCTGAGAACACTCCATACCAATGACAAAGCAATAGAGGATTAACCCTTCAATGGAACCAGGCATATAACCACAGCCAGAACTGCAATCGACCAGAATCCAGGATAAACCCACCACCACCACCTGCATGGGACATTGGTTTAGAACAATGAGGATTAACACACCACATCTGTACCACCTACACAGGACAAGCATGTACTGATCCTGCATTGGACAAGTACATACCAATTACGTGAGCGATAATAACTGATTAACCCACCCCTTAACATGAGTAATTTGATTGGTCTACACAATTGTATTGTAACATATATAAACCCTGCTTTCCTCTGTATCGAGGTCCCCCAAGCATTAGGCTGGGGCAGTGCTATGAACATAGCTGAAATAAAAGAATAAATTTCCTTGGCAATTCTATACTAAGCACCCTTGCCTCTCTCCTTGGGCAGTGAAGAACTGACTTTTACACTCCCATCCTGCTGCAGGAATGAGTAGCTGGTGGGTGCTTAGTTGCTGGCCAGGATCAACCCACCACACAGCAAAACATAAGTAATCCCTGAAGGGTTGCCCGACTTGGTTATGGAGAATCAAGTACTGTCAGGTGGAGGACAGATAGGCTAGAAAAAGCCAATTTGCTCTGTCAGAGAGACACATAAACACATGCAATGAGGTATAGAAGCTGAAGGGTGCCTAAATTTATATTTATCATAGTGTATCCCCTTTCTCCACATACTGGAACCCTCCAGCAGTCAATCCAGCAGGTCAGTGAGCAGAGAGGAATGGAGCAATACTTTTCAGTGTTTGCATGCTTATACTCCAGTATATACTGTAATAATTATATCCATATTAAGCCTTAATATCCATGAAATTCAAATAAATATGGCAGATAATACAGTTTGCTGTTTGGATAGGACGTGGTTTTGGACACCCTGGGTAAGATTCATGTCAGGCATCTGAAGTCACATCAAAGATACCCCATGGGGTAATTCATCTGACTTATTTTAGACATTTAAGATAAATTACCCTCTAGGGTTACCTGTTTTTTCTACTATTTATAAAGGGAGTCTAGACAGACCAACTTAGACTTAAATGTCTAATTTTTAATTGAAAACATATGAATCATCTCATATGTCAGTACATAATAAAATACAATACAACAATGCAAGAAATTAATGCAAATAAGAAAAGTCAAAAACATTTAGCAAGCTATCCAAGTATCTACACAAGTAGATGATCTTGTGTGAAGAACATAACTTTTTTAATTTGAAATTTTGACATTTCTGATTGCTACTATCATCAGCATACTTTCAGTTGTGTGATTTTTATCTGAGATGCTGTTAATGTTTCCTTGGAAAAAAGCTCTGGGGCCCAACTTACCAGCATTACTAAGACAGATATAACTCCATTTAAACTAACACATCAGTATCAGTGAGGTCAAATGTCTACACCCATGGCCATCTCTACACTAGGTATTCAATCTTTCTGAAAGTCTATCATCATTAATCCACTGGTAATAACAGTATTTACAGTGCTGACTGTCACAAACCGGAATGAATCATTCAGGATGACCTCCCTAACCCTTGGGACCAATGACCAAGTTTGTGATGCCCTTGGACCGAATTAAGATGAAACGACACCAACCAACCAGTTTTATGATTTATTAACACAAAATACAAGACGTGGTTAGATATGATAACTCAATGGCAATTACTTTAACTCAGGGGTCCTCAAACTACGGCCCACGGGCCGAATACGGCCCCCCCCAGGGTCCTCAATCCGGCGCCCAATATTTACAGAACCCCCCCGCCGGGGGTTGGGGGGGGGGAGACCAAGCAGCCGCAGATGACTGCTTGCCCCTTCATCAGCGCCGGCCTCCGCAGCCCCCACGCACCCGCCGGGACTGGGCTGGAACCAGTGCTTCGTCTTCGACCTGCCCCCGCCAGGGGGCGCCTCTCGGCTACAAACCGCGCCGCCGCCGCCCCGTCCTCCCCCTCGCCCTCCTCTGTGGTGCGCGGCGGGCGAGAGGCGCGGGCGTCTCTTCTGCCGGGCAAGCTCAGTCGGCAGCCTCTGCACTGCGAGGTCCAGCCAACTCGGGCGAATCGCCAGAGCCCCGGCGCGGCAAAGTCCCTTCAGTCCCCTCTAGCCACCCTGTCCGGACTGCGCGGCCGGGCTGAGGAGGGGGGCGGCGGCATCAGCGAGGGGGGCGGCTCCCCCGTCTCTCCCTCCCTCCCTCCAGCTCCCAGGCAGGACAAGCAAGCCAGCACCAGTGGGAAGCGCGCGCACCATCATGTCAAAAAAAAGAACAATTGACTCCGAGTGCGGGGTGTTCCAAGAAAGTGGACTTCTGATTATTTTTCCACGGAGTACAAAGAGCGAGCTGTTTGTCTGATATGCCAGAATTCAGTGTCTGTGTCAAAGGAATACAATTTGCGTCGACACTACCAACCTCAACATAAAGATAAATATGATTCTTTGGTTGGACAAGTGAGAAAAGATAAAATATTAAGATTGAAACATGGATTGACAACTCAGCAAAATACTTCTGTGAAGCAAAAGCAGCTCAATATGTCATCACTTCGAGCAAGCTATCAAGTTGCCAAGCTCGTAGCGCGCACTGGCAGAGCATTCACAGAGGGAGAATTTGTTAAAGAATGCCTTCTTTCTGTGGCCAAAGAGATGTGTCCAGAGAAGGCGGATTTATTTAGTACAGTGAGGCTTTCAGGACCTGCAATTACACGAAGGACTGAAGAAATGGGGGAAAATTTGAATCTGCAGTTGCAAAACTCCTCAAAAAAACTTTGCTGTTTCTCATTGGCACTCGACAAAAGCAATGATGTTCGTGATTCTGCACAACTTCTAATTTTCATTCGTGGGACAAATGATCGTTTCGAAGTCACAGAGGAGCTTGCTGCACTGAAAAGCACCAAAGGAACAACTACAGGAGAGGATATCCATGAGAAAGTTTGCCAAACTATGAACGATTTGGAGCTGGACTGGGGTAAACTATTCAGTGTGACACCTGGTGGTGCTCCTAGCGTGGTGGGGTCCATGAAAGGAGTGGTTGCACACATTAACAAAGAGATGGACAAACGCAGCCATTCACATCCAATAGCCATACACCGCATCATCCACCAACAAGCCCTGTGTTGTAAATCACTGAAGCTGGACTCTGTCATGAAAATTGTGCTTTCTTGTGTTAACTGCATTAGATCTAACGCACTAAACCACAGAGTGTCAAGAATTTCTGTCTGAGCTAAATGTTGCCTATGAAGATATTCTGTACCACACAGAAGTCCATTGGCTGAGTCGAGGGACAGTTTTGAAACGATTTTATGACTTACTTCCACAGGTTTATGATTTTGTGCTTTCTAAAAACAAAGAAGTACCAGAGCTCAAAGATGCAGAATGGAAATGGCACCTTGCGTTTCTGACAGATGTAACAGAGCTACTCAACAATTTCAGTGTCCAACTTCAAGGAAAGGGGAAGCTCATCTGTGATATGTATTCACATGTGAAAGCATTTCAAGTCAAATTAGACCTGCTCATTAACCAAGTAAAGGAGGAAAACTTCTGCCATCTCCCCACAACTCAAAACCTGTCTGCAGAAAAACCAGCAGCTACATTCCCAAACAAAACGTGTATGGATGTACTAGAAATGTTGCAAAAGGAGTTTCAAATTAGATTTAAAGAGCTTCGTCTCCATGAACAGGACATGCAGCTTTTCTGGAACCCATTTTCTGTTGACATTGAAACTGTTGATCCGATTTACCAAATGGAATTGGCCGAGCTACAGACTTGTGACTCGCTGAAAGATGCATTCAAATCAAGCAGCCTTACTAATTTCTATGCGTCTCTCCCCTCAGAGACATATCATAATCTCAGGAACCATGCACTCCAAATTGCAACCATCTTTGGCAGCACCTATGTCTGTGAGCAGACTTTTTTCCCCGAATGAAACATCTGAAATCTCCAGTCAGATCCAGACTAACTGATGAACACTTGCATCACTTGCTACGACTGGCAGTGACAAATATGGAACCTAACATTGACCATCTCATTAGCCAAAAGCAGGCCCATAGTTCACATTGAAATATTATTTGGTTTTGTTGCTTACAATTGTTCTTCATTATAAATATTGCATTCTTTTTCCTGTTTTTGTGCACTACTACAAATAAAATATGTGCAGTGTGCATAGGAATTTGTTCATTTTTTTCCAAACTATAGTCCGGCCCCCGACAGTGTCTGAGGGACAGTGAACCGGCCCCCTGTTTAAAAAGTTTGAGGGCCCCTGACCTAGAGGCATAACTGCGCAGGTGTAAAAGTACATTATAATATTAATGAAAGTCCTGGGAAGACTCATACATATGCAAATAATTCCGAGAAATGTAATGAATATGTACACCTATGTGATATAAAATGGGATCTGCAAAAAGTTCAGCATGCAGGTTAGGTGGAGCAATCCCCCGTGCATCCGATGACGCAATAAATAATGCTTGCTCCGTAATACTACATTGGTGTTAAGGAGTTTTATTCCCGATTTTCGGTGGCACTTCTTCCTCACGGGGAGGACTCCTCACACTCTTCCCCTGCTCCAGCTTGGGGTCCCTCCCACGGGAGACAGTCTTCCATGAACTTCTCCAATGTGAGTCCTTCCCATGGGCTACAGTTCTTCATGAACTGCTCCAGTGTGAGACCCTTCCACGGGGTGCAGTCCTTCATAAACCAAATGAAAGTCTAATCTGGTCAAATCTCCAACGCTAATCAGAAGAGTTTTCCATATGCAGAAGTACCAGAGACTCTCATTTCTATACAGGCAACAAATTTTCAAGTTCAGTGTCTTAGTCATACTTCCTAACTTGTAAGCTAATTGATTTTTTCCTTTTATAATACTCTTCTATTGAATGTCAGTGAATCAATAAATTTGCAACGAGTTCTCATTAATCTTGATTTTGCAAAAATGTTCAACAGAAATTGTTCAAAAGAGGAGTAGTAATATCTTCACTTATCTGCTAGAGTGAAAATGTTAATTATGTAAGGGTTGAGGGCGACTAGTTAGAAGAGAGATAAAAGTTAAAAGCAGAGAAGTCTATAGTCTTAGGTCACAAATTAAATTCCTTATTTTCTACAGCCTCCAAATAGTGCAAGGTTCTTTTATAGACAAAGTAACTATGAGCTCTAGACCAAAGACATAATATAATTATGAGTCTAACAGTTTTGTGAGCACTCAATTATATAAAAAAACCAGTGTCTGCAATTAGTGTTCAAAGTCCTGAAAATGCCTGCATGAGTCCTGCTGTTATTGGCAGCTCTGGCACTTTCCCCTGCAGATCTGTTCCTCTCATTAAACAGAACCTCCAAGGATAGCAGTTTTTGTTTATGTCAGCATGATGCACATGAGTCCTATTTATCCAAAGATAACTTCTGAGAATTCCTTATTTAACATGAATAAAGCAAGCACAATACATTTATTTTAATTTTCAGCTATATTAATCACTCAACCAAAAGGCACCTATCCTGTGCTCTAAGCACTCTCCAGTTATTAAAATTTTAGGATGGAATATAACTCATATTGATACAAGAATTATTTACTTTTAAAAAATAAATATATAAATATATATAATGAAAAACAAGAAAGAATTTGTGAAACAGAGGATGTCAGTTAATTCTTACAATTACCAAGACATGGCCTTGGGAGAAGGACTAGACACCATAAAAATGACAAGCTGGGACTCGACAAGATAAGCTCAAGGAGAACAGAATGGTTAATGAGACTAAACAGAAAATTACTTGATCTGTGAACTACCCTAATTAGCATATTAAAAGATCCACCCTTGAGCAAAGAAAGCCTCCTACTAACAAAGCCCCCTCCCCACAGAACAGGCGAATACTGTACCTTTAAATGAAGATGAAGCTCGTAAGAACCAATGGGAATTAAGTGTGAATAAACAGAATTGTAAAGAATTGTTCAAAATGTATAAAATGTTTTACCAAGTGTTAAGAGGCGTGTTAGTTTTTTGAGTTTACCACCCAGCACCCATCTCTGCACAGACATGCAATAAACAAATCTCTCAGCTCTGTGTGTGGATTGCCTCTTGCACACCGCGTGGTGAAGGACCCAGATTTGGGATAACACTGACGGTCAGTGCAAGTTTCATCTTCTTCAAGGGTAATAGCCAACCACTGACTTTGTGAACCTATTTTGAGAGTGTCTACACGGAATATTGCAGTGTATTGCCACTAAATTCCAGTGAGATGGCAACAATAGCAAAGATCTATGCTATGGCTAAACTGCTTTTATTACACAAGCGTGCTTGCTTAGAATTTACTTGAGTATCTCTAGAATGTGGTAGTTCATACAGATAAAACCTATAATCTGTATTTCCTTTCCCATCAATGTTAGTGATCCAAAATATATCCATGGCAAGAGAAGCATTTTCTTTTTCCTTTCAAATGCATCCTCATTCAAAACTGCCTATGAAAGAATCATAGAATCATAGAATGGTTTGGGTTGGAAGGGACCTTAAAGATCATCTAGTTCCAACCCCCCTGCCATGGGCAGGGACACCTTCCACTAGACCAGGTTGCTCAAAGCCACATCCAACCTGGCCTTGAACACTTCCAGGGATGAGGCATCCACAACTTCTCTGGGCAACCTGTTCCAGCATCTCACCACCCTCACAGTAAATAATTTCTTCCTTATACCTAATCTAAATCTATTCTTTTTCAGTTTAAAGCCATTACCCCTGGTCCTATCAGTACATACCCTTGTAAAAAGTCCCTCTCTAGCTTTCTTGTAAGCCCCCTTTAAGTATTGAAAGGCACCTATAAGGTCTTCCTGGAGCCTTCTCTTCTCCAGGCTGAACAACCTCAACTCTCTCAGCCTGCCTTCATAGGAGAGGTGCTCCAGCCCTCTGATCATGTTCACGACCCTCCTCTGGACTTGCTCCAACAGGTCCATGTCCTTTTTATGTTGGGGGCCCCAAAGCTGAACACAGTACTCCAGGTGAGGTCTCGTGAGAGCAGAGGGGAATAATCACCTCCCTTTGACCTGCTGGCCATGCTTCTTTTGATGCAGCTCAGGGTACGGTTGTCTTTCTGGGCTACGAACACACATTGCCAGGCCATGTTGACCTTTTCATCCACCAGCACACCCAAGTCCTTCTTCTCAGGGCTGCTCTCAATTAATTCTCTTCCCAGCCTGTATTTGTGCTTGGGATTGCCCCGACCCATGTATAGAACCTTGCTTGGCCTTGTTGATCTTGATGAATTTTGCACAGGCCCACCTCTCAAGTCTGTCAAGGTCCCTCTGGATGACATCCCTTCCCTCCAGCATGTCGACTGCACCACACAGGTTGGTGTCCATGGCAAACCTGCATTCAATCCCACTGTCCATGTTGCCAAAAAAAGATGTTAAATAATACCGATCCCAATACAGACCACTGAGGAATGCCACTCGTCACTGGTTTCCACTTGGACATCAAGCTGTTGACTGCAACTCTTGGAGTGCAACCATCCAGCCGATGCCTTATCCACCGAGTGGTCCACCCATCAATTCCATGTCTCTCAAGTTTAGAGACAAAGATGTTGTGAGGCACAGTGTCAAATGCTTTGCACAAGTCCAGTAGATGACATCAGTTTGTCTTGTCTTATCCACCCACACTGTAACCCCGTCAACAAATCATCCCTCTCGGACAAAGCTTTTAAATGCATATGTGTATATATAGAGAGCATAAGCTCATGCTTAAATCTCATTTACCTGTATAGGAGCTAAGCATATGCTTAAGTTCTTTGCTGAACTACAGCCCTAATATAGCTGATTTTTAAAGCCAAAATCTAGGATGATATAAAATAACTGATATTATAACTTCAAGTTGAGCTTTCAAAGTTCATTTTTAAAGATGGCCCAGGAATCTAATTTTCTGCTGACATTTGTGACTAAGTTGTAATAGGGTTTATTGCTAACAGAAATATAAAGAATAATGACATAAGGAAAAAAGTTAACATCTCTGATTAAAAAGTTTTATAAAATGACAAAGCATGATATCCTGTGTAACTGGATAGAAATCTAATTCTTTTCTGTCAAATCCCCAAAATTAGTTGAGAATCAAAGTTTCTTTGGAGTACTGTTCCGCTACAATTTGCAAGAAAGACAGTAAAAATTTGCAGGTTTTTTGACCCAGTTAACTTTTCAAATTTTCATAATACACATATGCTGTATCTTGCTAGGAGAATTCCCCTGGAAATTAGTGAAGCCACTTCCATTTATCCAGCTAAAAATTCAGCTTCTTGTTTATTATATTGTGGGTGATGTGGTGATTGCAGGACATCTTCGGCATAGCGATCATGAGATGAGAGTTTTCAAATCTTGGAGAAGTAAGGAGGGGGGTCAGCAGAACTGTTACCTTGGACTTCCAGAGGGCAGACTTTGGCCTGTTTAAGAGCCTGGTTGACAGAGTCCCTTGGGAGACAGTCCTGAAGGGCCAAGGGGTCCAGGAAGGCTCAAGATTCTTCAAGAAGGTACTCTTAAAGGTGCAGGAGCAGGACGTTCCCATGTACCAAAAGACGAGCCAGTGGGGGAGAAGACTGGCTTGGCTGAACAGAGAGGCTTTGCTGAAACTCAGGGGAAAAAAGGAGAGTTTACCACCTTTGGAAGAAGGGGCAGGCAACTCCGGAGGATCATGAGAATGTTTCGAGTTTATGCAGGGTGAAGATTAGAGAGGTGAAAGCCCAGCTAGAACTCAGGCTGGCCACTGCCATAAAAGATAGCAAAAAAAAATTTTTTTACAAATAAATTAGAAACAAAAGGAGGGCCAAGGATAATCTGCATCCTTTATTGGATGCAGCGAGGAACATTGCCACAAAGGATGAGGAAAAGGCTGAGGGACTTAATGCTTCCTTTGCCTCAGTCTTTAAGATCTTCCAGGCCAACTTCCCTCTGGGGAAACTCTGGCTGGCAACCAAGTACCACGCAGCCACTTGCTCACTCCCCTCGCCCAGAGGGATGGGGAGGAGAATCGGAAAGGAATGTAAAACTCAAGGGTTGAGATAAGAAAACACAGACATCATTCCCCTAATCCATGCACCACCCCTGTAAAAATGTCTATAAAATGTCCACAAATGTCCACAAAATGTCCACTGAGTTCATTTAGTCCATGAACACTATCTCTTATGGTGGTCACTCAGGAGAAGAGAGGTTGTGTGTAGTATGGGGTCATTTGGCATCAAAACCAGCTCACGTTGAGTCACTGCTGCACTTGCACTACTTCCTGTAAGGCTTGTCCTTCAATGTTTCAGATGGTTGCTGCTATAGTCATTCCTATAACATGAAACTCAAATCATGGGTTACAACAATTTAAAGGTATATCCATTACAATCTCCACCCCTGGTCCCTTTGGACCAGCCCATAGGGTTTAACATTGCAATGACCTCCTCCCCTTGCCCCTGCTTTGGCTTGGACTTCTCCACAGACTACAGTCCCTTAGGGTTCTACCTGCTCCAAGTGGAGCCTCAGCTACGAGCCACAGTCTCTCCAGGAATATACCTGCTGCGGCATAGACTCATCCACAGCCACAGTCACTTCGAGGTGCACCTGTTCCAACATGGCCTTATTCATGGGCCATCACCATAGACCTGCTCCATCGTGGCCTTACCCACAGCCACAGTCCCTTCAGAAGTAAATCAGCTCCAGCATGGCCTCATCCCTGGCTGCAGTCCCTCCAGGGCTGTACCTGCTCTGTCGTGGTCTTATCAATGGCCACACACTTTAGAGGTGCTCCAGCATGAACTCACACACAGCCACTGATGCTTCAAGGTGCACCTACTGCAGCATAGACTTATCCACAGCCACAGATGCTTCGAGGTGTACCTTCTCCAACATGGACTTGTCCTGGGGCCACAATTCCTTCAGAGGCATACCTGCTGCAGCACAGACATAAACAGGGCCACACATACTCCAAGATATACCTGCTCAGGCATGGACTTAGTCACAGCTACAGGGGCTTTGGGGTGTCCTGCTCCCATATGGACTCATCCACAGGTCACAGTCCCTTTGACTCGAGTTCACACTGGAGTTCCAGCCTGTCCGGTACAGCAGCACAGAAACAGCAGCCATGCCCTGGCCATCTGCCAGCCCCAGCACATCACCATTGCTGTTATGAGAATGTTCCCAGGCACAGCACAGTGAGATGATAAGCACTACAGCAAGCAGTGAAAGCAAGATGCAGCCACTAACGAGCAGTAGAGTCTAATATACAGTAAGGCAAGCAAGCCCCATGGTTAAGCACAGAAACCTGCCCATTAATAGCTAAACAGCAATAACAGCTATAAACTAAATTCAAACTAGAACATTCTAATCAAATCTGTTGTTATCTTGAACCCCTAGAGCCCCATGTTGGGCACCAAAAAGAACTGTTGTGGTTTAACCCTGGCCAGCAAATAAGTGTTGAGATAAGAACAATTTAAAAGGTAAAGCAAAAGCCATGCACACAAGCAAAGCAAAGCAAGGAATTCATTCAGCACTTCCCATGGGCAGGCAGGTGTTCGGCCATCCCCAGGAAAGCAGGGCTCCATCACGTGTAACAGTTACTCGGGAAGACAAACACCATAATGCCAAATGTCCCCCTCTTCCTTCTTCTTCCCCCAGTTTATATACTCAGCATGACGTCATATGGTATGGAATATCCCTTTGGCTAGTTCAGGTCAGCTGTCCTGGCTGTGTCCCCTCCCAATTTCCTGTGCCCCTCCAGCCCTCTGGCTGGCAGGGCCCAAGGAACTGAAAAGCCCTTGACTTAGTATAAACATTACCCAGCAACAACTAAAAACATCAGTGTGTTATCAACACTGTTCTCACATCAGAGCCAAAACACAGCACTGTACTAACTACTCAGAAGAAAATTAACTCCATCCCAGCTGAAACCAGGACAGGGTACTCAGTCCCTTGAGCTGGAAGACAGGGAGGAGGAGGAGCAGAATGAAGTCTCCACAGTCCAAGAGGAAACAGTTACTGACCTGCTGCTCCACTTAGACATGCACAAGTCTATGGGGCTGGATGGGATCCACCTGAGGGTACTGAGGGAGCTGGCAGAGGAGCTTGCCAAGCCACTCTCCATCATTTATCAACAGTCCTGGCAAACTGGGGAGGTACCAGCAGACTGGAGGTTAGCCAATGTGACGCCCATCTACAAGAAGGGCACGAAGGAGTATCCAGGGAACTACAGGCCCATCAGCCTGACCTCAGTGCTGGGGAAGGTTATGGAGCAGATCATCCTGAGTGCCATCACGTGGCACGTGCAGGACAACCGGGGGATCAGGCCCAGTCAGCATGGGTTTATGAAAGGCAGGTCCTGCTTGACAAACCTGATCTCCTTCCACCACAAGATGACCCGCCTAGTGGATGAGGGAAAGGCTGTGGATGTTGTCTACCTGGACCTTAGTAAAGCCTTTGATGCTGTCTTCCATAGCATTCTGCTGGAGAAACTGGCTGCTCATGGCTTGGATGAGTGTACTCTACACTGGGTAAAAAGCTGGCTGGATGGCTGAGGCCAAAGAGTGG
This sequence comes from Falco rusticolus, assembly GCF_015220075.1. Taxonomy (NCBI): domain Eukaryota; kingdom Metazoa; phylum Chordata; class Aves; order Falconiformes; family Falconidae; genus Falco; species Falco rusticolus. Next base: position 3,469,818 of record NC_051209.1, read on the forward strand.
TAGTAAATGGAGTTACATCCAGCTGGCAACCAGGTACCCTGTCCTTGGCACTGGTGTGGCTGCACCTTGAAAACTGTATTCTGTTTTGGGCACCTCACTACGAGAAAGACATTGAGGTACTGGAGCGCGTCCAAAGAGGGGCAATGAAGCTGGCGAAGTGTCTAGAGAACAAGTCTTAGCAGGAGTGGCTGAGGGAACTGGGGTTGTTTAGTCTGGAGAAGACTCAGGGAAGACCTTATTGCTCTCTACAACTACCTGAAAGGAGGCTGTAGGCAGGTGGGGGTAGGTCTCTTCTCCCAGATAATAAGCAATAGGACAAGAGGACACAGCTTCAAATTATGCCAGGGGAAGGTTTAGATTGGATATTAGGAAAAAAGTTTTCATTGAAAGGGTGGCCAAGCATTGGAACAGGCTGCCCAGGGAGGTGGTGGAATCACCATCCCTGGAGGCGTTTAAAAAATGTGTAGATGTGGTGCTTAGGGACATAGCTTATTGATGGACTTTGGCAGTCCTGGGTTAACAGTTGGATTTGATGATCTCAAAGTTCTTTTACAACCTAAATGATTCTATGATTCTAATACCCATCTAAATTCACATATGTAGAAATTTCAAAAGTAATAATACACATGCATACTTATTTTCTAAATATCTTCTTTATGTGTATCTGTTAAATGCATTTGTTTTCTATTTTGATTTTTCAGGATTGTGTATTTCAACACTTTTTAAAGGGTTTTTATTCCATTGCTTTAATTCACCTAATTCTCTCATGAGGAGATATTAAAGTAAAGCATACAAAGAAGGAAGAACCATTACATCCTTTTAAACAGGGAAGGGTGGCGAATGAAGAGACAGGACGCAGCTTGATGCAAGCAAGATGTCAATTTTTTGTACACAGTCACGAGTTTATATATGTTTTCAGAAGCTGCACGCTTTAAACAGATTGGTTCTTTAAGCTAAGCATTACATACTAGGCAATCCCTGATTGGTTAACTACAAACAAAGGACACTTTTAATAAGTTTTTACAGTCATCAATTAACAGCAACATGTTAGTTACTTCTCCTTAGCCCATCTGTTCCTCATTCCCTTATCTTTTCTTGGCATGACTCATCCTGTTGATTGTTATCTATTCACATTCCTTGTCCTCCCAGGGCTTGTGGCCTACAAGCTGGAGCACATCTCTTTCAGCTAACTGGTACTTATGGTCCTGATTTCCAGGCCCCCCCCTGCATCTCCCCCTTCTTGTTTTTGTGCAATCCATCATGCGTTCTCATTGTAAGCATTGAAACAAACAAGGAACACATAATACTAAAACCAACAATACTGTCAATACCATCAACGCTCCTTTGATTATATTTTGTATCCAGCCCCCTAAACCAAGGCTTCAAAGCCAGTCCATTAACCCGTTCTCAATCTTTATAGCCTGTACATTTTTTCTCAAGTCAGCAAGCTGCTTATGAATAGAGTTTGAGTGATCAGTCAAATTCATGCAACACTTTCCATAGTGCTGTTCACTATAGGCTACTCCCTACTGTTCATGCTGTTTCCTTATCTTCTAGAGGTGAGATCACATTCCTCCTTTGAGGGAGTATGAGAAGAAACTAGGATGAGACAGAAACAAAGTTATTTACCTCTTTGCTGCAGGATCTCAGCTGCACATTGTCAAAGCAAGGCCAAAGCTGCACATTATCTATGTCAAAAAAACCCCACTGTCTCTGTGACGTACAGAATTAGACTCTATAACTCAAAAGTTATAAAGTAGGTATGTTTATTGCGCACAGATGCACGGGGGATCGCTCCTCCACAAGCGTGCATACCCGAAGTGACGAACCATCTCACATTTATACAATAAAACAAATGAATATTCAATTAACGCCTATACATATTCGTTACCTAAACCCCACTTCGTATGTTAATTAGCTTATCAGTCCTTTGCCTGGAATGTGGTGGTCTTGCAGGTTTGTAGGTGATTCATGTCCTTGTGACCATCTGATCTTCTCCAGCAAGGAGCCTTAGCACTCCCTCCCTCTAGATAGCATTGGAATATCTCTCATCCTTTTCTCATTCTTTTTTAAATAGCCCCTTTGTTAGAGGAAGAGGGGCAGGCATCTCCTCAAAACTGTAGTTGTCTCCTCAGAGCTGTGTGCCTATGTGACCAGACACCGCACCCATGACTAGTCACCATACCCACATTCCTTGAGCAGACATATACAATCACAACTGATGTCCATTGTCCCCATTTCACACTATTTCTCCATATCAATCCCCCCTTTTCTATCAAACTAAGTAAATTCTTTTACTTAAGCAGTCTTCCCGAATGATATAAAGCATCATACATAAGCGTTACCCTTTTAAACATTCTCCAAACCCACAAATATAACATAACGGTTAGGATTAAGGAAATTCCTAAACTGATCAATAAGATCACAATGGGGTGTACCATAGTGTTAAGAATTCCTGTTGCAGAAGGTGACCAGCCAAAGAGAGTATCCCACCAATTATGGTTTCCATCAGGAAATCTTTTACATATTCATTACAATTCTGGGAATTCATTTACATATTCCGCTCCTGCGCAATGTCCTTGAGGAGTGGTCGTCTGGGGGTCTTCAGGATGAAGATCAGGAGTCTTCCTCCAGTGAACCTTTTTTACCTTCTTGTTTCTGCACAGACTGTTCCTCCATAGACTAATGAGCATGATTCAAATTCCTTGTTTAGGTAGCGTTATATACACAACAGAAACTTAGGACCAGATGGCCCTTATAAAGATAACGAATCCAAGGACCTTGTGTCTAGTACATCCGTGGTGCTGACACTAAGGGTCTTGGTGTATTCATCATGTTGACATTAAGGGTCCTTGAACACCTCCCAACTTTGGATAATTATATATAAGCACATCATTTTCTAAAAAAGTAGTATACCATTCATCACTCATTGAACGTAGCTCATTATTCAATCCCCCCTGTTCTAAAAACTATCATTATGCTCTCTGATCATTCTTCGACAGCACCAAACAGAACATTGAAGTAATAAGGAGTATGTAATTCCCAATACTGTACTCACTTGTTGTACTATTTTGGCAAAAAAGTGTGAGTCTCTATTGGAAGAGATTGTTGCCAGAACCCCAAAGCGGGGGATAATTTCATTTAATAATCCCTTCGTTACCTCTCTTGCTTTATTTGTTCAACAAGGAAAGGTATTGGCCAACCTGAAAACGTATCAGACATATCTAATAAATATTGGTACCCCCCTTTTCTTGGGAGTTCAGAAAATCAGCTTGCCACTGTTGTCCTGGATAATTTCCTCTACTAATGTTCCCTAGTTTTATTTTATTTGCTGTATTGGGATTATTGCGTAAACACATTTCACATTGCTGAGTCACCTGTTTTATTACAGTATACAAGTTTTGCCCTTTCAATTTCTGATTTAGACTTTTATATAAAGTATCAGCTCCCCAATGCATCTTATTAATAATAGGGCTGTGGTCCATATTAAATTGGATGGTACCACTATACGACCATCCCTTAAATAAGTCCACTTACATAATTTTATTTTATCATTCGTGTCCTGAATTACCTTTAAGTTTTCTTTAGAATAGTTTGGCTCCTGTTCTGTACTTACAGTTTGGATTTTATCGTCTGGTATTAAGGATAATTCCTCCTTTCCTACCTCCTCTGTTACTTGTCTGGCCTCACGGTCGGCCAGGCAGTTTCCAATTTCCAAATCAGTGCCTCTATGGGCCACCTTATGTTCTTCCTTCCTGGATGACCCTCTTATAACAGAGGGGGCCATTCCTCACATCAAGGTCTGGCATGGCATATGTTCCCACCGCTCAACGCCTACTGGGTTGCAGCCAACAGCGGAGCTCAAGATTCTCCTTGGTGGCAAACACCGAGGCCAACCCAGTCTTGCCCTTGACTATGGTAGGAGGCACCTGACCAACCTTATTCCTTGTACTTCATTGTCAATGCAGTTTCATCTGCACATCCCATAACAAGTCACTGTCATGGCAAAACACACAGATTTACATTAGTAGAACTACTACAGAGTGTATTTTATTTCACTTTTTCTGCCAATATCCCCACAGCCTTGCTGACCAAGGGATATTGTTTTTATCTGAACTGGGCAAGCCTCCCCCTTATCATTTTTACTGTAACAGGTAAAGCATTTTTTACCTTTCCTGGAATTTATTTTCAGATACGCCTGGTTAGAAATTTCTTCTACTCCAGGGAGGTCCTCTTTTCCTCTTTTCTGTTGAATTAAAGATAAGCTCAAGATTTCAAATACTTGATCATTTTTAACTTTTAGTTTCATTTCTCCTTTTTTAAACGTCTAGATGTTCTAATAAATCTCATCCCAACAAAGATTTTGGTGAATTTGGCATTATTTGTTTTCTTAGTTTGTACTTTAAAGGTTTCAGGATGTTTTCCTGGTGGCCAGCAGCTCCCACAACTGTAACAAATTTATTTATTTTTTTTTTTTTACTGAAGTTTAACAAATAAGTTGGTTTTGTATTCACTAAAATTCCACCTCATACCCATCCCCTGCCCTAAAGGGGCCGTTACCGGTCCTGTTGTACTGCAAATGCTGCAGCAATTGGGGTGACATTGTCAGGTCCTTCTGCTCAATTGTCAGCAATAGCAACCCCCTCCTCCTCCCCAGCAGAAGGATTTGGGGCAGGAGATGCTCTTCCTGCTCTGCAGGTTACACAAGCCTGCCTCTGCAGCAGCACTTCTGTTTTAACTCTTTCTTACCCTGAATGCAAATCTGCTACTTGTTGCTTTAAGTCTGTGTTCTTACATATCATGCCTTCGCAGGCAAATAGCAAACACTCTGCCATGCATCCCAGCATGATTCAGTCGCACCTTCGAGGGGGTACGGGGGTTTCTACAAACTCACCCCAATACTTCAACACTTTCACAAGGTCTTTGATTCTCCACCCCCCCACCTCAGGTTTTACATACATTAGTACAAGTTTTTATCTTACAACGTGTTTCATTCCGGTTGCTCCACAAAAGGAACCGCAACCTGAGCTTATAAACACAAAAATTTCAACAAGAACATCTGTCAGAGCTCCTTACTCGTATTGCACTCAAACGCGTGTCTCAAGCACTCTTGCACTCGCACTCAGTCAAAATAATTAAGCTATACACGGAAAATCAAAATGCGCATCTCAATCACACCATTCACACTCTCCGGGCAGCCCGCAGTCACACAAGCAGTATGTTATACAGTACCGTGCACTTATGTACAAACTCTTAGGAACACTAACAGTTCACAAAGTATGCATTTCAATGAACAATTGTCAAAAACCAAACAATAAACAAAAACCAATTTTTCCTGGTCTTAAGCAGAGTGTTAAGTTTTCCGCTATTTGCCACGAATTACCAGAATATTATTATTTTTCAACATACATTTCATAACTCCAAGTTTTAAACATGTAACAAGACAACACATAGAACAAACAAGACACAGAGCGCTATTTCAGTTGTTACATTCTAGGAATTCCCCAATTCTTAAGACAACCTAAAGGAAGTCTTTAGCTCCCCCCCCCCTTTTTTTTTTTCCTACGCAAAAGTTTCCCTTTTACTTTTGCTGTGAGGTCCCTCTGGTTCCTGTGAGATTCCGCCTTATCCCGTCCCGCCCCCCGCTTTCCGTCACGAGGCCTCCGGGCTTTTAGGAGTGGCAGTAACCTCGGGTTTGCTCGATCTGCCCTCAAGATCGCTAGCGGCCACCCCTCGGTCAGCAAACCCCCTCCCAAGGTACCTTTCCTCCTGGGGACTACGCTGCGCGCCAGACGTCTCCGTGCGTCTCACCAGCCGCCCCGTTACTAAACATACCGTGTTATCCGTGGATCCAGGGGTTTCTCTTCTGCTCCCGGGTGAACAGCTGAGAAGAGGAGGCTCCTCCGAGGAAATCTCCCGGGGCGCGCCTAGGAGCGTCCGCTCCGCAGCTGGTCCCTCAGCCGAGCAGAAATCCTCCTGGCTGGCTCGCCAAAATGACGTACGGAATTAGACTCTATAACTCGAAAGTTATAAAGTAGGTATGTTTATTGCGCACAGATGCACGGGGGATCGCTCCTCCACAAGCGTGCATACCCGAAATGACGAACCATCTCACATTTATACAATAAAACAAATGAATATTCAATTAACGCCTATACACATTCGTTACCTAAACCCCACTTCGTATGTTAATTAGCTTATCAGTCCTTTGCCTGGAATGTGGTGGTCTTGCAGGTTTGTAGGTGATTCATGTCCTTGTGACCATCTGATCTTCTCCAGCAAGGAAACTTAGCACTCCCTCCCTCTAGATAGCATTGGAATATCTCTCATCCTTTTCTCATTCTTTTTTAAATAGCCCCTTTGTTAGAGGAAGAAGGGCAGGCGTCTCCTCAAAACTGTAGTTGTCTCCTCAGAGCTGTGTGCCTATGTGACCAGACACCGCACCCATGACTAGTCACCATACCCACATTCCTTGAGCAGACACATACAATCACAATCGGTGTCCATCGTCCCCATTTCACACTATTTCTCCATATCACTCTGTTCTGTACAATTTTACAATTCTCCCCGCTTTTTGTTTTTGAACAGCTAGTACCAGGTTTGCCATGTTCTGCAGGGCCCTTGCAAACATGATGGCAACCAAGGCAATAGCAAACAAACGATACTGCCAATTGAGTGAATGGATGCCAAAAAGGCTGACATTTTCTCAGATTTTGATAACATGTTGCTGCAATGGGGCGCCTAAAATCCACGCAGCACATACCATCAAAATCCTCACAGCCATGTCCTTGAGCCAACAACAAAAAGCAGTGGCAAATTTGACTCACATTCTTAACTGCCTACCAAACAAGGTGATTTAACTCTTTAATGCTTTCCCTGCTGTTACTCTGGATAAGAGAAGAACCGCTGCAACACGTTCCCATCATAGCCTCCTACTACACTAGCATCTACATAAAGACAATTAAAGACAATTATCAACATTCAAATTGCAAACAATATCAACTTATTTTGGATTAACATTATACAAAGGTAATCAATTATCCCAGATATCAAGGCTTTTGGTAAGATTCTTCATTCCCCACATACATTCACTTTTTTCTAACAATGTCTGGTGTGCCCTTCTTTGAAACTGACTTGCAAACAAGAACTGGTTCAGTCAAAAAGTTCAAAACATAGCATGCTTTCTCTGAACATGCCTCTGGGGTCATTCCCTTCATTCCTTTTTTTTTATATATATATATCTATGCAACCAGAGACACTTTACCATAACAGAGAAGCCCATATTTACATCTCTGAGCCCAGACACAAACCGCAGCTGCATGCACCACCAGGCTCAGGGCAGAAATCATTCATGCAGTTACATAGCTATATATCACTACAAGCATGCAGACACCTATTAAACACTAAATAACCATGTTCATCTTTCCTACTCTCCTTCACAATACCTAGCTGTTCTCTCATCTCTTGTTAGGTCAAATATTCTCCATCTTCCTCTCCTATATCTCTCTTCAGACATTCTCTATCCTCCTCTTTTTTGCTTGTTAATTGCAACGAGGAAAAGGTTGTGTGTAGCTGGGTGACCATGACCTGATTTATGTTACAATCAACTAAACACTGAATACAGGAAAAAAGGTATGGGAGACATAAGGCAAACATCAATAAGGTGGTTAAAGTTAATTGTAATAAATCCTGTAATATTTTTGATCCACGGCCCAAAGTTTCCCAGCCATGAGAAGAGACCAAAGGCATCCCGCCCCTGGCTCTGCTGCAGATCTTTGTTTAAGGCTTTTAAGTTTTGTATACTTTTGTGAATTAATTCAGAGCGGTCACTCAGATTCACATAACACATCCTATCAAAGTCTTCACACTTGTGTGCCTGTGCTAATAATAAAAATCAATAGCAACTCGGTTCTGTAGCAACATATGATGGACAGAATCAACATCTGTTAATAAGCCAGAAAACAAGAAATAGCCTTTGTAGTATTACTTTGTTTAGCAAGCTAGCAGCCTAATTTACTAAGCAAGTTAAGAGCGTGTACTATTCTTACAGAAGAGATTAGAAAAGCAAAAATGTGTTATGCTGCATTCCAGAACTTAGCCTGAGAATTACAGTCTGCTGTGAGTTCTGCGTTACAATCATTTGACACATGTTGGGGTTGCGATTGTGAAAGTTGCCCGTTTACAATTTTCATTGACATTATCACAGCTAGTTGTTTTAAAAGCAACCCTTGAGCTTCCTGATGTTCGACTTGTTGCAAAATATTCTGAAGCCAATCAATCAAGTTAGTATTAAAGTTAGTGACTCTCTAGGACCCTGCAAGACTGTGGCAAGACTCCCGCATCCTGACTGCCTTAACAGCCATCTCCTTCATTTGCAAACAGTTGTCCCTGGGATACCCTGCCTGAGTCACAGAATCGGCACAATTATTTTCTCCAGCCAACTGCTCATAGTTAACAGCAATTCCCCGATTAAGGTTTTCAATCAAGGCCACTACACATAGCTCACAAAAAATCAGATAACCACATCATATACTGTATCAGAGTTAGTACCATACGAAGCAATGCCTTCCAATCATGCAGTGTGAGTGTATAAGGCTCTGCCATCACTTCAAGAAGGGACATAGCAAATGTATTATGAATCCTCCCTTCCCGCACTGCTTTGCTTAACCCTTTAACAGCCTCGTATTGCACAGGCTGCCACTCTCGAGGTTGATTTATCTGTCAAAATACTGAACATGCCATAGCGACTCCCAAATCCCCTCGCTTAAGCGCTTCCCACTTGCATTCCTGCCACCAATCCCTCAGACCCCCTTTCACCCTCCCCGAAAATACAGTCAATGCATCAGGGGGGAGAAGGTCTAGCTCCTTTTCCAGATCTATAGGACCTGGATCAAAAAGTTTATCAGTGTCAAAGGAATCATTGTCTGAGTTGTCCTGTTCCTGTGCTTGGTCCTGTGCTGTGAGGGTCGCTGCAATCAGTGACAGGAGCTTTGGGGGCAGAGGTGGTGTGGATGGAATCGCCATCGTTGACAGTGTGTTTCACATACAGCACGACTCTTCTCAATTTACAGCCTCCTCTAGTTCAGTGCTCACACTGTTGGTGGAATTTACAGCCTCCCCTGATTTAGCACCGTTAGTAGAATTAGTCCACACTTGGCAAAGAGTAGTCAGAATTTGCCATCAAGATGTTAAATGCATTCCCGACACGGAGTTCCCCTCCGCGGCAGCATCATACAATTGGCTGCTGTATGTACACACTTTCATTCTTTCAAAGTCTCTAAAGTTTCTTGGCTGCTCACCTGTCTCGATGCATACAGGTGTTGTCCTCGGGGTTTAGGTTGTCTGCCTGGTCCAGCCAGCAAGACGATCGTTCAGCCAAGGCATCTCCTCCGGAACGCAGCCCCCTTCCACGAGCTGTCTTTTTTATTGACCAGTTCCATCCTTATTCTTCCAAGGCTTCGGAACACCACCATAGGGGTCACCATTTGAGGAGATTGAGGCACGGACTCCCTGATCTGACCAGAGGACCCTTTATGAGTCCATATACATCTCTTTCTGGGGATGAAGCCCGATTCCCCATTACGGATTTCCCACAGCTCACCTCAACTCCGGAGGGATTTCAGGTCGCCCGGCTCCCGCTCCCTTTCAGCGGTCCATTCAAAGTTCTGTGGGATTCGCTACAAGTCGCTCAGGCGATTCGAGAGCCCTTCATGTCGGATCCTTAACCAGATCACGTCGAGGTCACCACTTTGCAGCGAATGAAGAGAGGGGACGCAGCTTGATGCAAGCAAATGTCGATTTATTATACAGAAGCACGAGTTTATATATGTTTTCAGAAGGTGCGCGTTTTAAACAGATTGGTTCTTTAAGCTAAGCATTGCATACTAGGCAATCCCTGGTTGGTTAACTACAAACAAAGGACACTTTAAGTAAGTTTTTACAGTCATCAATTAACAGCAAGGTGTTACTTCTCCTTATCACCATCTGTTCCTCATTCCCTTATCTTTTCTCGGCATGACTCATCCTGTTGATTGTTATCTATTCACATTCCTTGTCCTCCCAGGGTTTGTGACCTACAAGCTGGAGCACATCCCTTTCAGCTAACTGATTGGTACTTATGGTCCTGATTTCCAGGCCCCCTCCTGCAGGGAAGAACCTGAAATAGAGGAAAACTTATTTCATCACATTCACACCGAAAGTTTAAGGAAAGATTTTCCCAAAAATCTACTTGCTGAAAATCTAATGCCACAATGTGGTTGAGTTGTTTATTTTGATCTTCTACTGCCTGTTGTATTTGATGTTTAAAATTCAGAATTGAAGTTCTATTTGTTAGCTTGGATATTTCCTGTCTGCTCTTTAATTGGAACAATTTTAAATGGGATTTTAAAAAAATCACATGCATATTCAGGCTGCCACTGTGAAATATTCACTTTTGAAGTCAGTGTTCACACCAGGACTGTGCTGAATCTGGTTCAGTCCAGTTTGGCAGTAGCATCTCTTTAAATCACAGATAATGTGTTAACACCTGCCTGGGAGTGTCAGGCCCTACTTGATTCCCATTGTAAGGGCTTTTTTCCAGACTAGATGATATTCCTGGGACAGTGTGACTCCTGGTTCCTGCCTCCCTTTATATATAATGTAGTTAATAATATACATGTAATGCTTCTACAGGGCTTCAAATATATTACCTTTAGAGTCTACAACAGTTTTGAGATATTCAGTTTAACTCTTTGCTGTATTTTCTGCACTTTTTATTCAACTTGCTTTAGTTTTCTTGACTCTGAAGTACATTTTATGTCTAATTTTTCAACCACTGAAGGAGTGGAAAGGTGAAGAGAAAGTTAAGAGCGTTTGGGCAGCCATCACAGTGTAGAGAATTAAACAATGAGAGGACAATGGCAATGTAACACAGAGCTACTGACTATAGGAAGTCTAGGTCACTCAGCAGCAGACAAAAAAATTACAATAAGGGAAACAAAAGACCAGAAGCAATCGTGGTTGCTAGAACAACTCCTGAATTATGGATAGATACAGTGAGAGGGTACAGCTGAGCACACAAACAAGGTGGAGAACAGATCTAATTGAGAGGTGATGCCAGAAGCAAGAAAAATGTGATGAAGATCAGCTGCACATTTATGGAGAGCCTTTCTACAGTAATTATTAAAAACACAGAAATCTCAACATGGCTTTGTAAAAAACTTTTTCTTCATTGCCTTTGTCCTTTAGAGCTCAGAAAGGAAAAAAGCAGATAATATATAGCTAATATTTACAAGACAACCAGCACTTGATATTTTTTAGGATAATTTCTAATAAACAAAGTAAGAAGCAACAAGAATAAAGAATAAAGCTAAATCTGCATCAGAATCACAGTTAAGTACATACCTCCTGAGCACCTCCAGATGAAGCCATACTTCCTGAAATTTGGCACACTGAATATTGTGCTATTTTAAAGACTTTTCACCTGAAAATGTTGCAAATATAAGAGTTTTAAGATATTTGTGGTTTTGAATTTTTTTTCCTGATGACTTTAAACTTTTTAGACAGCTTTTGGTTCACTATCTTTCTAAAATGGCGTGTAATTAGTAATTCTACTTGCATTTTGTTTTAATAGGCATGTTGAGAAGATGGGCCTTTTAAAACTCCCTTGCAAGAAGGAAGTTTTATTTTATTGAACATCATATTTATTTATAAATTACTCATATGCTTCTGTCACTTTTGCATTTTTTGACTCTTTACTAAGAGACTAAATCTATCAATATAAACATACCAATATGATGTAATGAATTATATACAATTTTAATATATACAGTGACATCCATCTCTAATTACAAATTTTGTATTAAAAAGACTTAAAAATGAAAAATTTCAAGGGAGACCAGATATAGAACATTTCCTTTATAAATTACTTAAAGCTGTAAAAAAATTAGACTCTTGTAATTATTATAGGATTCATAACAGCCTTTATAATTATAATAATTTACTCCATCTGATTTTCCTTGTTCATCTGACCATAATCTTGTCCCTTAAAATCTGAAAATGTTTCAAAAAAATAAAAATAACAAGCTGCTAGACAACTGTAAACTTCTATCTTTACAGAAAGCTTGATTTCCACAGTGTTCTTTTCATCAGGTATAACTTCCGCATATATCTTTTAAAACTTACAGACACCGTCCAGATTAGTCAGAGAATGTAAACTGGGCAGGTAAATCATGAGTGAAGTGAGGAACTGACTGGGTTTTAACTGTTCAATGACAGAGCCGGGTTTGTTTTAATGTTAACAGTTACCAGGAATGACAAAGTATTACTGGGGTTCACTGAAACATGGTGTCATACATTTTTTACTTGATGTTAAGAAATAGCATGCTCTTATATGAAAAACATCCAGGCTTTCTGTCACAAATTAATGGTTTAGGTTAAGTCGCTTAAAGAATCACTGTCAAAGGTATGAGCGGAAAAGTTTTAATAGGAATTTGTGGGAGTGCAACTTCACAAAGTTCAGTGGCAATGTTCACTCTATTACACATTATCACATAGATAAATCACACAAAGAAGAATCAAATTAAAATAAGCTGAAATGATTTACACAGAGTTTAAAGATGTAAAAGAGTAAGAGACACTCCTGTTGAGTCATGAGGTTCAGAGTGGACCCCCTTGCTTACTAAACTCTTAATAGAGCTTAGATGTGGCTAGATCCAATCTTAGTCTCAGACTTGGACAACAGTTTATATCTAAAGGAATATAAGGAGTATTCACAGTTTTTATCAACACCCGGTCTCCAGGTTGAATTCAGTGTATGGAAATATCCAAGGGAGGTCTTTGTACTGTCAAACCCTTCTTTCTTAATTCCTGTCTTTTTTTTTGTGAGTTCTAAAATATATTCTGTTACACTTCATGCTGAGGACTCAATTTTCATTTTATCAAGGGCTCGGTAACCTTAGGGGTCCCCAGCAAATAGAGCCCCTGACCCTCCTAATCTTTAAAAACTTTTTCATCCATTGTCCTTTTTCGACAATTTCTTTGCAAATGCCCCCCTCTTGTGGCAATAAAAAAACTCTACATCTTGTGAGCCAAATCCCTTTTAGGATTTTCTGGGCCCTTCTGGGGCCTTTCTCCTCTCCTGTCCAGATTTTGTCCTTCTCTTACAGCTGCCACCAAGATTCTAGCCTGTCTCTTCTGACTCTCTAACTTTTTCCTTATATTGATCCTAGATTTAGCCACAAACTGAGTTTTCAGCAGGGCTTGACCCACTTGACTATCAGGGTCTAGTCCAGAATATAGCTGGAAACTCCTTCTCAGCCTTTCTAGCCATTCGGTGGGGGTTTCATCATTTTTCTGTTGTTCATTGAAGGCTTTATTAATATTTTGTCCTCTGGGTACAGAATCCCTAATTCCCTGAATTATCATATCCCGGAGATCAACCATATTATTTCTATGTGTGGGATCTTGATTGTCCCAATTGGGCCACTGTAAGGGCCATTTTAAATCTCCGGCTGGGCCATGTTGATGTCTCTGATCCCAATGTCTCATGCCTGCCGTTCTGATCATCCCTCGTTCTTCATTTGTAAACAAGATCTTTAAAATAGCCTCCATCTTGTCCCAAGTATAAATGTTAGGGCCAAGGAATTGATCAAAATGTTCTGCTACCCCTAATGGGTCTTCTAACAAGTGTCCCATTTCTTTCTTAAATTCCCTCACATCCCCAGAGTTGAGGGGTACAGATACAAATCCAACTCCGGGTTGTGGTCCCCCCATAGCAGTCTCCCTTAATGGATACAATAGATTTTCCTCCCTCCTTTCTCTAGTTTGACTTCTAGTCATTATTCGATTAGGAGAGGCCTCTTCCTCAGATTGGGGGGGTGCTGTTGGAGGAGGATCAGGACCCTGTGGTGACGGAGGAGGGGGAATATAGGGTGGGGGAGATACTGAAAGTTCGTCTTCCTCCCGCCTTTTCTTCCTATCCTTTTTCTTTTCTTTTAAAGGGAACAAATTAGCGGTCTGGGCTGTACCCAGGATCCATAAAAAGGCATATTCACTCTCCTCCTTATTAAATGGCTGTTTATTGTTAACATATATATTCAGTTGTTGACATATCCAATCCTCAAGGGATCCAAAAATAGGCCAATATAAATCCTTTCTTATTTGTTTTCCTCCCCATACTTCCATACAATAATGGATCATTTTTTCCCTGGACTTCCCCTTTCAAGAAGGGGAGGCGTCCCAATATTGAATCATTAGGCCTAGCGTGCTATCTTGGGGTATATCAGGGAGCCCACCCCCACCCCGTACCTCCTGCATGGAACCAGAAGCCTTACTCTTCTTCTGGCCCATCTTCCGAGAGTGCCTTCTTTCACACAAAAATTACTCGCTTCCCTCCGTTCGTGGCCCACGCCCTCATGGACAATGGGAACCGAACTACAAGGAGGTCCACACTCGCTTCGCCCGGTGGACTACTAAGTCTGGTGGACGTCTCAGTCACTCGCACCCCGGGTACCCAATCCCCGACCGAACGGAACCGCAATATACTCACTCACTCCCGAGTCTTCGTCCTGCTCTTCGTGAACAAAAATTACAGGGAACTCACCGAGAACTGCAGTATCTTCTTTCTCTTTTCTTTTTGCTTTCCTCTCTCAGTTTGGAAAATCCAGGTGAGCTAAGTTGGAATCTCCTCCAGGACCATCCGAAGATGGGGCGCCCTCCCAGAGTTAAAGTCCGAGTCAGCTGTCTGGATCCGAGTCATGGCACCAAATTTGTTACAGTTGAAATTGAAATAACTAGAGTCCGAAATAAATTCACTAAGTATTTATTAAGGCAGGAAAGCAAAAACAGCGCGCTGGGTGGCCGGGGAGTCACAACTCCATCCAGGCTCGCAAATTCCGACAAGTAACACAGCCCTTTTATTCTCAACTTCAAGGCCGGTTTAAGCAAACAGTTATGCTCTCAGTCCCGTAACAAGAAGCTGTATGTTACAAAACTAAACTCTTTTTACACTAAAGTCTAGACGAAGACAAAGGCTGTCATAGTAACATGAGATTATGGTTTAACATTGGCCTTGAGAAGGTACATCTCCAACCTCATGGTTAACAGTTAACTCTTTTCTCGCCAGACAGAACGTTCTCAAATCTGTTGCAGCAAGATCATTCCTTTTGTTAAAAACCCTTTTGATCAGCAAATTACCCTTATTTACTTATTACAATATCATACAAATATTAGAAAAAAATAAAAACATTTATAAGTCAGCAGGTCAATGTAATTTGTATTTAAAAGTTTGAAAGAACTTCAGTTATCTGAACCATAGCTGTTGATTTTCAGTAACTGTTGGAACAATGGAAAAGTTCCAGAAAACTGGAAAAAAGCTAATGGTGAACATGTATTTAAAAGGTGAGCAGTCCAGATAATTATGTATTTATCAACTTGAGACTGATTCTAACAAAGTCAATCACTGATACAGGTCTCAATTAATATAAAATTTTTTAAATGTACTGAAATATGGCCAGTCAATAGAAACTTAATGAAAATAGAGGCTGACAACTGAACCAACTATTTTTTGGCTAAGATTCCAAGACTGAAGTATTGATTCTGACACTTCTGTAAGACAACTGACTCTGTACTGTGCATTCTTTTGACTAACATAAAACTAGGAGTATTGCAAAGATTAAGAACTGGTTAATTTGAACAATTTGATGTTCAATATGAATAAGATAATTTCTTTCCCTAAAGACTGTTTACTGCTATTATCAGTTATCTGGAAGAAAAGGTAAAATCATCATTGCTAAAACCTGTAAATGACACAGTTTGGAGGACTAGTAAGTGATGTAAAAGATCAGTCACTGGTGCAGAATGGGGTCACTTAATAAAATGGATATACTCAAATAGTATGCAATTTAAGATAGCCAATTATAAAGCTCTGTATCAAACTACATTACCATAATGGACACTTTCACATCTTACAACCTATAAATCAAACCATCTAGTGAAAATCATCCTTTTGATTACTGGGCATGGGAAAGCTAATCAGCGGGAATCAGATTCCAGCCACAGCCTTAGATTCCAAATTTTGGTATTATGCCATATGACAGTTAATTAAAAAAGCTGCAAACAGCAACACAGACTTGCAACTCTATTGCAACCTGATAGTAACAATGATACATAGATAGCCCCCTGACCCTCAGTATCTTCCAAAAGGACAGGAACAATGGGCCTAGGTTTGGAGTCTTTGCAGGATTTGAGAGGCAAATACATGGGTCACCCAATTCCTTGTGCTTGAAGGTTGTTCCTGAGATGGGGAAATAGGGAAATCTCTTCATGCTAGAAAAAATGATGAATTGGAAGAAGTTATGAAGGACAAGAAACTTGAATCTAATGAGATGGCAGATGGAAAGTTTGCAAAGATGAGAAGCCCATGACCAAATAGAGAGACAGGAACATGGCTTTCAGTGACAGCATTTTTAAAGGATCAGCTTAAGAAATAGATATTGTAGTAGTTAATGCAGAGTGTAACTGAGGCTTGCTCTAAAGATATACAGCTAAGAATGGCAAGAAAAAGGGATGCTAAAGGAGTAGAAGCAGCAATGAACAGCTTAAATATGTGAGACAAGGAAGAAGGAATATAAATCTCCCAGTTTGCACAAAAATAGAAAAACTGAAGTGTAGAAGGATTAGAAAGGTTAATCAAAATTGAGATCATATTTCCAGAAAAACCTCAGATGTTTTCAAGTACTAAGCACTGAATGCATAACACTGGGCAGGGAGATGTAATCCTATCGCTAGTGTTCAGACAAAAGGAAGGCAAATTGGTTAAGGCTAAGAAGCATGCAGCTTACAAATCTTTATTAAGCCTTCATACCGTAGATGTGAACTAAGTTACTCCTGATATCAAAGATTCCCAGGGAAAAATACTCGTCTGAGAACAGTAAGGCACTACATTACCACCCTTGCCACCTTCTCCTTTTTCCTTTACTATGCTTTGTGTTCATGCAGCACAGTAGAGGAAGGCAGCAAAAGAAGTCACAGTGCAGACACAGTCAAGACCACCACATGAAAGCTTTTCAGAATGGGGTGGGAGGTGAGCTTAGCTGACCCAGGAGTTTTCTTAGCAAAATGGGGGGGGGGGGGGAAGGTGAAGGTATCATGGGAAGTTTTATCATCTGTCCATTATATTTTGAAATCAAGTATTCCTTCCTTTTCCCTTGTCTCATATATCCAAGCCATATATTGTTTTTTCTTCCTTCTTAGCAACTCTAGGATACCCTTGTTTTCCTTACCATTCTCATTTCTAATTCTTCTATTCTCTTCTTTCTCAAAATCTTGTCTTAAAAAATTTTTTTCTAGAAATGCTTTTTGTTCTTTTCTCTTCCTGATTATTTCTCCTTACCTCTCTCTTCTGTGCCCATCTGCTATCTTCTTTTAATCCTATCTGCTTTAAATAATTAATTTTTTAAGATAAGAAAATTATATACAGTGGTTCACAAATGCACGTTTAGGCTTATGGGCATGCATTTAGGTGGCAGCACTGAACTGCACAGATTTAAAAAGCTCTGCCCATCACACCCAGCAATGGAGTTTGCTTCTGTTCACAGTGTCCTGCTAATCAGCATGGTCAGAATGGAAATGATTTGCTGTAAATAAATCAAACAATTATTCCATATTAAAAACTAATAAATATCAACAACTAGAAATACTCATATTTGCCATACATATAACTACCAATGTTATCTATAAAAATGCTGACCTATATAAAATGTTTTCAATTTAAGACACATATTTATGATTTTGGTAAGAAAGTTCCTCATCATTTGAATTATTATATCTACATATTTCTCACAAACTGTAAAAAGCGCATTTTTTGGATTAAACAAGAAAGATTAATTAGATTAGATTTTAAGAAAGCATATTAGTTATCAGTGTGCATAGGGTTGAAGAGTGGAAATGTGCTGTAACTTGCACTAGAAATTTCCACTGCATGCTTTATTGCAGAGAAATGAACCATACCCATGGTAAGGGGGGACAGGGGTGTGTGCAGTCTCTTCATAAACACATTGGTTTTCTGGCCTTCTGACCAGTTTTTGGTTTTGGTCTTCCTGAGTTTTCTGGGGTCACAATGCACACAGATCCACTAAAACCTGTAGAACATTTGCCTAACAACAAACTGCAAGATCATATTTTAGCCTGCTCTACTGTTTTCTCATGCTGGTTGTTGTGCATGGGGCTACATCTGGCTGGCGACTGGTCCCCAGTGGTGTTCCTCAGGGCTCAATTCTAGGGCCAGCTCTGTTCAATATATTTATCAGTGATCTGAATGCAGGAGTTGAATGCACCGTTAGCAAGTTTGCTGATGATACAGAACTGGGAGGTGCTGTTGACTCTCTCAAAGGACAAGAGGCCTTGCAGGGGGATCTGGATAGATTGGAACATTGGGCAAACATAAGTGGCATGAAATTTAACAAGTCCAAATGCCAGATTCTGCACCTGGGATGGAGTAACACTAGGCACAAGTATAAATTGGGAGAGGAGTGGTTGGAGAGCAGCCCTGCAGAAAGGGATCTAGGGATGGTGGTTGGCAGTAGGCTCAATATGGGTCAGCAGTGTGCCCTGGCAGCCAAGAGGGAAAACCACATTCTGGGGTGCATCAAACACAGCATAACCAGCCAGTCAAAAGAGGTGATTATCCTGCTGTATTTAGCATTGGCGCAGCCTCACCTTGAGTACTGTGTACAGTTCAGGGCCACACAATTGAAGAAGGATACAAATGTACTTGAATCCATCCAGAGGAAGGCAACAAAGCTGGTGAAAGGGCTGGAAGGCATGTCCTATGAGGAGTGGCTAAGGACTTTGGGCTTGTCTAGTTTGGAGAAAAGGAGGCTGAGGGGTGACCTCATTGCTCTCTACAGCTTCCTGAGGAGGGGAAGTGGAGAGGGAGGTGCTGAGCTCTTCTCCCTGGGATCCAGTGATAGCATGCATGGGAATGGTTCAAAGCTGCAAGAGGGGAGGTTCAGACTTGACATTAGGAAGTATTTCTTTACAGATTCGGTGGTCAGACATTGGAACAGTCTTCCTAGAGATGTGGTCAAAGCCCCATACCTGTCAGTGTTCAAGAGTCATTTGGACAATGCCCTTAGTAACATGCTTTAACTTTTGGTCAGCCCTGAAGTGGTCAGGCAGTTGGACCAGATGATCATTGTAGGTCCTTTCCAACTGAAATATTCTATTCTATTTGTCACATGCTGAGAATTCCCCAAAAAATGCTAATAGTGTAAAACATGCAAGAGGAGAGAGATTTTCAAAATATTTAATATTAATCTAGCTCTTTTCATATTGCAGCAAAAGGATTTTACTAATGGTATCAGTAAAAGCACAATTAAATGAATGCTGAGTGACTGATTTTAAAACTTCCATCTGAGCTGTCTCTATCACTTTATGGATGATAATGGTTAATAATTATCTCTTTGGGGGTTTCCATGTCTAACCGGATCTACAGTGGTATATGAAGAACCACCTTTGTGTGTTCTGAAAGGAAACGTGCATGAAAGTAGAATTACAGATCAAGGAGTGTAAATTATAAAGTACTTAGGCTTAGACTATATATAAAGTTAGATATAATAAATTTGTATTTTTTGAAGTTTTTTTTCTTTTTGTAATATTTCATATAATTTTTAGGGACATTCATTTAATAAAATCAGTCTACATGATTGAGAATCCATGAAATCACTCTGGTGGGGTCACAGCCAGAGCATGTGGCTTAAAACCCAACAGTTCAATTAGTGCTGTAGATTGTTTCTAGTTGCTGCTTGTAAGCTTTCAAAAGCTCTTTGCAAACCAACCTTTTGCACCTACCAAAACAAAAATAATATCAGTATTATACTGATTCTGAGTCCAGGCTGAAAGGCCAAATAGCAAAGGGACAGTTTGTATAACAAAATTGTGCAATTTATGAATATGGTAATCATTATGCAAATTGATGTGGCCATTGGCAAGTATAGAATTCTGGGCTAGATGGACTTTTGGCCTGACCTAGTACAATATAAAGATGATGATTTCAGCTTTTCATATAACATTTGGTCATGCAGTTTATAGAAAGAACATCAACTCAGTACAAGTAAGCACATTTCTGAATATGAAAGAGGAAAACAAAAAAAAGTTAACCATACACACATCTCTAATTAAATCTCAGGATATATATTAACACATTTGAAGGATTTTAGGCAAAAGATATTACAAAATGTAAGAGGGAAAAATGGCTTGCTTTAATAAAATAAACAAGGTTTTATTTTTTTCTTATGAAGCTTTTCAGTATTCTTTAAATG
Organism: Falco rusticolus; assembly: GCF_015220075.1. Taxonomy (NCBI): domain Eukaryota; kingdom Metazoa; phylum Chordata; class Aves; order Falconiformes; family Falconidae; genus Falco; species Falco rusticolus. The sequence continues at coordinate 3,490,118 of NC_051209.1, forward strand.
TGAGACAATGTGTGCCAATGAAAAACTGTATTTTTGCTTCTTTAAGGGTATAAGTGTCCTGGTTTCCGCTGCGGCAGAGTTAATTTTCTCAATAGCTGGTACAATGCTGTGCTTTGGGTTCAGTGTGAGAATAACGTTGATAACACACTGATGTTTTTCATTGTTGCTAAGTAATGTTTATACTAAGTCAAGGACTTTTCAGTTGTTTAGGCTTTGCCAGCAAGAAGGCTGGAGGGGCACAAGAAATTGGGAGGGGACACAGCCAGGACAGCTGACCCAAATTAGCCAAAGGAATATTCCAGACCATAGAACATCATGTTGAGTATAGAAACTAGGGGGAGTTGGCTGGGAGGGGCTGATTGCTCCTTGGGGTCTGGCTGGGCATCAGTCAGCAGGTAGTGAACAGTTGTATTGTGCATCATTTGTTTAGATTTTTTCCTCTTGGATTTTATTCCTCTCTCCCTCACTCTCCTTTTCATCAGAAATATTTAATAATAATATTTCATTTTATGTCAATTATTAAATTGTTCTTATCTCAAACCATGAGTTTTACCTTTTTCCTGATTCCCCCTGATTCCCTCCATCCCACCGGGGGAAGGGGGGAGTGAGCAAGTGGCTGCGCAGTACTTGGTTGCCAGCTGGGGTTAAACCATGACAATAAGTCAAGCAGAATGCAATACATCTTGATTGCCACCTTTTTTTTTTTTTTCTCCTGAAAAGGAGAGATCCCTATTCACTTGCATAGCAAAACTCTTTAAGCTTTATTATCATATTTCCAATATAACCATATTAGGGCTGTTCTGTCTTTGACAGATGATATGTTGTCTTGCTCATACATATGAAGAAGAAAACTTTTTCAACTTGTTATTTTGGCCCTGATACAATCTTCTAGGCAGTTTTTCACTGAAATCTTTTTCTTCTTTAGAAAATATGAGCTAATGTCTTCTTTCTCCATTTCTAAGACTCTTTTAGGGCCCACAGTCCTATCTACTACTATTTTTACTGCAATATTGAATTCAGTACTCCATCAACTATTTTCTCCTGAAATATCTTTGACACTTGTAAGCAACACTTTAAAACAGTCTTCACTAAACTGCCTACAAAAACATGATTAATTCAGTTTGTGGTTTTTTTATCATGCTAACCAATGTTCTCTTGTACTTATCTGATGGTAACTATCTAATGTCACTTGTTCTATATTGTTAGATTTTTTGACAACCATCTTTTGGAGACTGAATTTGTGCAATGCCTAGCACAGTGGACTCCTGGTCCATAAGTGAGGCTTAATGGCATTAAAGTAATGGTATTATTACTTTATAAGATAATGTGAGTAATTACATAATAATAGTTATTATTATTAATGTAAATAAATTTAAGATATTTATCTTGCTACAGTGTAAAAAATTACAATATCGTAGAGTAATAAATCCAAATACAGACTTTCAGTAATAAATGGTATCTCCTCTATTTTTATAATCCCTAAGAAATACTAGATTTTACCAGAAGGTGGTGTTTGTGTGCCACTAAATAAAAACGACGACACAGTCCTCCCGTTTCAGAAAAGTTTCCACATAGTAGGACAGAAAATAAAACTATAATTTACAATTCTTGTGCTTCATTTTGAAAAGATGGACTGTACTTTGAAGATAAGTAACCAATATCTTTCTTCCACAGCAGATTACTTTACAAGTTTTTGAAACTGGGCTTTCATCTCATTTTACATGCAGACTGACAGTGAAAAAGGTTTTTAGTGCTGTCAAGTATTAGTCCTTGCACAACACAATGAGAAATAAATTATAACTTAAAAAAAAAATATTTTAATTTTTTACAGAAAGAGAATATGTAAGATGATGTAAGTATGGATTATTTAAGTTTGTATTGCTAAATATCTGACTAGAATCTGCAGTTTTGATAACTGATTTTTACTATTTTGGTTTAATAAAATGTTTTTCAAAGCCAAAAAGTGGGGATAAAAATATATTCTCAAAAATTAGCTCAAAGAGGCTCTTTGAAATTAAACTGTGAGGAGTCTGGATGTAAAAAGCTTCTATAAAGAAACCAATTTCTTTTAAACAACAGCATTTTAATTTATGCAGTATCTTTCATCCCACAGGAACACAGAAATTATTTTAGAAGACTTGGTATCTAAAATTTAGAATTTCAGAAGTTCTGTTTAGAAAGCTGATTTGGAGAGATGGGGATTGTATCCTTTCCTTCTGTTATTAGTTGCTTGTAAATTCTTGAAAACTATCTGTCTTGGTTTGAAACTTTGCTTAATTTACCTTAAACAAGTAGTCTCATTCACTGATTTCAAACACAAGACTGAAGACACAAGAGACCAGAAATTGCGCTTCTGTCATGTCTATGCCTCCACAGATTTGCTGCTAGCTCAGAGCACAGCATCTCCAGAGATATACAAACTCAGAAGCTATTCTGGTATCTAAAATGGCATGATGCATAGCAGTGCTATGGTCATCCCAGTTTTTCCTGGCCATATGCCCTAATTCTTGTGTGTAAGCATGTAGTCTTCACTGCAGACCTCTGTGTCTTGCTAAAGTTCTCTACTGGGTAAGTGCATTTAGTTGAGTTTATAGTTTGGATCGCAGCTCTGTGATAAATCAGACAGACACCTCCCCAGTCTTGGTATGGTAGAGTCTGTCTGTATCTTTTCCTCCAGGATGAGGCCATTATTCTGTGAACCTGAATTAATCTAAAGCTTTAAAAAAAACAGAATTACAATTAAAGGGAAATAGGCAATCCAGTATGGCTGAATAATTTCAGTATTCAAATTTGGATATTCATTACACTATCTGCTTTTTTGGCAAAGCCTACCATCTTCACACCACTATGTATTGTCACACTACTAGGCTGAAAAGTTAGCCAAAATTCAGGGCCCTGCTGGGTTGTTTCCATTGGGATCAGGAATGAGGAATCCAAGTCAGGTAGTCTCCTGATCTATTTACAGAAAAATGCAGTTGAGGTTCTGTTTTCTTGAAGATACTAAAAACAGCAATAGGTAGATTCTTCAGATAGAAATTAACCAATCCATTACCCTGGCAAGTTTTGTGTTTAGGAACTTCTATCTCTCTTCTCAGGTTCACATATGCAATTGTTTTGTCTTCAATTTAAGTACATGCTATGGCCGTTCTAAAAGTTTTGCCATTAGAAGCTACTTTGACTTGCTGCTGAAGGTAACTGACAGCCAGACAGTAAATCCTGCCCTAGACCTTGGGAAAACCAGGACATCACCTCCATTTCCTTTACCTGCATCAACATGCACATCCAACAAGTGTGGATAGAGTACTTTCACCCAGGGTAAAACATTTGGTCCTTTACAGGAAAAATAAGAAAATAAAAATATTCTCAAACAACTCAAATGTGCTATCTCAATCTGTGGTAGGGTAGCAGAGAACTACAGAGATAGCACTGTTTAGCTTCGTATCCCCACTGCTTGGTTACCAACTGAATAGGCAGCTATACTGTTGAGGGGAATTGGGCATTATGTGGCAGAAGATTCAAATCTATGGAGCTGCAAAAGGAGTGAGTGTCTGCAAAATAAACGGTACTTTCAGCCCTGTATTATTTGCTGTATATGCATGAGCAATGAAGGGAATTATTTTCAAACCAGATTTGGTAGAAGGACAAAGGACAAAAGGAATATGCTGCATGAGGAGGAAAAATTGCATCTACCAGAGCTGTTCTCACTTTAGTTTGTTTCCTGGAACTAACCCTACTTCTTTTGAACTGTATTTTTAATAGCTTAAATAACTTAAAGTCTAAATGAAATCTACCCAGACCTTGCCCCTTCCTGGTTAGGAGGTTCTTTTCTTTTTATTTCACCTCTTCTCTGTGGAGCTCGGAAACACGGTATCTTGCACAGTTGCAACTGTGCAGTGTTTGCCCCCTCTTGAAAGAACATCTTTCCTTGAACGGAAGGAGCCTGTCTCAACAGCTGCTCCAGAATTTTTGGCCTGATTTCCAGAGAAAACAAGGCTCACAAGAGATTACACTCTTTATATAAAGTTTTTATGAGCCAAGGATTCTCCTCTGTTTAGGCTCTCCAGTATCTCACACAACACAAATTTCAATCGAACCACAGCACAGACATTCCTAGTATTTTTCTCTCATTTTCTGATCTCTGATAAAGGCTGAGCTGAAAGTACAACCTCAGCATGATTCAGTTAAACAGTTACTCAACATACAGGAAAACAGTTTTCAGTAGGTCCGGCACTTACTGAAATACTTCTTGTTCCATGGAGTCACTTCAGTGGCACTGCATCTCATCCCAACCTTCTGCCTGGTGCCTGAAAGTCCTTCAATAGCTGACTGTAGATATTTCTTTCCCTGAAATTCCCAGGAAGTGTGGCCTGCATGATCACTACCCTTTCTTCACAACTGCTTGATCTACCAATATAATGGGATTGTAGCATTTGTTCCTCTTTAAACACTTGGGCAAGCAAAAATGCACTTTTTTATCAAGGCTTCTTATAAAGGGAGCTCAGCCAGCAGAGCTGAAACCTCTAGCCAAGAGGTTGGCATAAGGCATTGTGGGACTGTTATTGCAGAATTATTAAATGCAAGAGCAAAGTCATATCTGTACTGAATGTGGAGTTACTCAGCCCACACAGAGCTGAGGACTTGCTGCCTCATATGTGGAGGCATATTGGGATCCTTTCTAAGGAACAATCTGAACCATAGACCTTGATTTTTGCAAGCGTACACACAGACTGCTGACCAAATCAAAATCACATCCCCCTTAAATAAAATGCAATATTTTACAAAATACAGCCTTTTCCATCCTAATGTGCCCTAAGTAAATTAAAATATTAATATAGATCCTGTTCTTTCTATAACTGTAAATCTTTTGCAGGATTTTTTCCTCAGTAGTTCTGAGAGGCTTGATAGGACTATACAACCATGCAGTAGCAGCATGAAGGTTACAATACTACCCTGTGTTGGACCATTCTGGATGTAATCCTCTTAATTAATCACTTCAGTACTTCTTGTTCCTTCTCTTCCTTCCCCCTCCCCCCCCCCGAAATGTTAATGACCAAGATGAAGAGTTGCTGCTACAGTATTAATTCCATGTCTTATAGAAAGCAGCACGAACCTCAACAACATGCCTGTAAAACAATTGATTCTACTACAGAAACATTTGAGGTTTTGCATGAAAGCAGTTGAAATTTACAGTACACTGGAAAGAAATTTGATAAGACTTACTTACCGCATACAAAATAATGAAAGAGTTTTTGAGAAAAGGTTGTCATTGCAAAGGAGTTAGAGAAATTTTTAAAAAATCACTAAGAAAAAGCCAAATACTTGTGAAACACTGGTAGAATACGCATATATATATGTTCAAGGATTTCTTTTAAAAGATCACTGCTTTATGTGCATCATCTTTTGCACAATATTTCAATATTGAAAAACACTGCATATTGAAGAAAATGGTTAATTCTCTAACCTAATACATAAGATGTTTCCTTCAGAGGGAAGAAAGATGAACATGGAGTTAAAAGAGAGAAAGGACTGGTTAATCAGGACAGGCAAAGTTACAGGTTTTTCTGGAATGCTAACTTGAGCTCAGACAAAATAGATTAACCTTTTAAAAACAAACAGAAGGTTTGATGTGAGAGATGACTTTGAGAAGAAAAAGATTTTCAGAGAAGTCATGTGCTTGGGGAGAAAATGCAACAAAATTAATTCTAAGAAAAGTTTGAAAGCTGAGAAAATAAAACCTGTCTATTCTAATAATGTTAAGTGCTGTGAGTGGGAGTGTTAATTTTCTTTTGGTTATAAAATTTGGATCAGACTGGAAAATTAATTGCTTGTATTTTAAGGACTGAGTCAATTTTTAGAATATTTTCTGCTGTTATGCTCTCCCCGTTATTCTTTCTCGAACTTTATCCAGAGTAATCATCACATGTGTGCATTGCATTCTAAGTCATTAAGGGGTTTTTTACACCTTGTTTTGAATGGACCAAGGACCTGCTCCAATAGGGCAATGGCTGTACTCTAAGCCAGTAGTCCTCAAAATATTGTTTGCAGTTATCCACATTTGCTTGTCACATGGTGCTGGCTGTAACCTTGTAAACAGAAATAAAAGACATTAAAAAGATGTATTAAATACTTTCCTATGACAGGGTCTCGGCAAATAAAACTGAAGTGACCATGTAGTGGTGTAAGAGAATTGGGAGTGTTCATTGACAAATCTTGAATGCTGGATATGATTTTGTGCACTTGTAAAGATTCGGAAGCCTACCACTGCTTCTCTGGAATAGCAGAACTACTCACCATAGAGAAATCTAATATGTGAATAACAGTAAAAAGCAGTGAAACCAAAGAGAGGAAAGCAAAATAAAACAAATAAACTTCAGGAAGGTAGTTTCTAGTAAACTCAAGGAAATATTAGTTAAGAATTTATGGTAGGCAAGTTCATGGGGTAAAGGAGTTAAAGATATCTGGCAGTTTGTTAAAGAAAATGTATTTTGAATTAAGAAATTGAAAGTGCTGAAGCTGCTAAATGGCAGAACCAGGCCTTGGCCCTTGTATAGCCCTAATCCAAGGTTGGTTTAAAACTTTGTCAAGTTAATCAGTGGGAGAATAGAGAAACAATAGATGATCAATTTGTGTACACAGGTGCTCTCAGAAACACAGGTGTTTCTTGAAAAAATAGTATATGTGAATAGGAATTGATTGTTCAAAGACTACGTGTGCTTGAAGGATTGTGTGAGTTAAAGCAGGCAGAAAGAAGATCACTATCCGAGGAGGACCTTGGAACCGAGGCAGAGACTGGAATCAAATAGATGAATCAACTGGGACAGGGTCAGGTGATGGATTCACAGAACTGACAAGACCAAAGGAAACTTCTAAAAACTTCATGCATTGACTAATGATTTGATGAGTGTATATAAGCTGTGCTGTATCCCTTTGTTCTCTGCCACTCACTGAGGTGGTGGCCCAACTCTGAGTTGTGTTTAAAGCAAACCTAGTGGTACCCACATCTGTGTAAATTTCTCCTTTAACACAGTTCCTCAAAGAAACAGTATTGAGGCACAAGTACAAACTGGCCCAATATAGAGGAAGGATGGAAAACGTAGAAATAGACCAATATGACTAAGTCATGAACTTGTTATTAGCCCCAAACACAGGAAGAGAGCACAGAAAGCAGAAATTAGGTTAGACTGCTAGGGAGAAGTATTTTTCAGAAGACACAAAACTCAGGCCAAGGTACAAAGCTACAATTAGCAAGAAAGACCAAGAGTAACAAGAAGGAAACATATAAGTAATAATTACATTAGTAACAATAAGAAGGGAAAGGAAAAATTACAGGGCATCAGAATTCACTAAAGATTAAGTGAGAAAACATGTGACTTTAACTTAAAATAAGGAAAAACCAAGCTATACAATTTTAAAGTATGTTATAAATGAAAGCAGCTTAAAATAATTTTCATATCAGTTTGACCAACTATCAAAATTTATTTAGCAAAATGCCTGATATAACCTCATGGCATAAGCAGTCCTCTAATTACCCATGAAAGAAAACTGAGAGAAGACCCTACACAGGAATAATGCAATACACAACTTTAAGGGAGGAGGAGGGAGATGGAAAGAAGAATTAAATTCTCAGTTACTGGAAAAATCCTGCTGACAAATAAACAACTTGCAAATATGTTGTCAGGAATAAATCATGTTAAGTCTTTTGTTATAAAGTAACAGGACTTGTAACTGAGGACACAACACAAAATGTCATGTTTCCTGACACTAATAAGGCCTCTGACAAGTGTCCCATATTACATCCTCATGAACAACTTAGGGAAACTTTTTCTTGACTTTACTAACATAAAATGGCTGCATAATTTATTGGAAAATAAATTGTAAAATAAAAGAGTGTACTTATTTATGTTTAGCTGTCAAAGTGGAAGGATGTATTGAATGGTGCCATGACTTGAATGAAGCTCAGCAGGCATGCATAAAAGTACTACATGTAAGCAGGAGTAAGAGTGCTGGTTTCCTGATCATGCCGCAAGATCCACTTTCACAATTAAGCTTGTGCAACTAAAACAGAACTAAAAAATGGGGAAAATTCACAGCAGATCAACTATGCATATTCTTATGCTTAAATTTCACCTTGGAATGTGACTGACTGATAATGGAAAATTTGTGGCTATCTCAATTTATAGTTTTTATCCACTGGCCAAAGACACTGAACACTCAGGTTTCATGCAAATACAAAGCACTTTACAGTACAAGATGAGCTGCTTTTACAACACACTTTTCTTTAGTTCTTCTCAAGGTGTTTTACAAGGCATTAAAATAACTCCAACAAAACACCTAGTCAAGTACATGACCTGTGTAAAACAAAACATGTCTTAAGGTTGAAGGCCAAGCCCCCTTTTGTATCTCAGTGTGCAAAACCCATTGAATCCTGTGTAGGATTTTTAGTAGGTTTGGGTTTTTTTCACAAGGGAATGAGAGAGAAATCCAGGTCTGAGAGACATCACTGCTGCGGGCATTTCGGGCGAGCGGGAGTCAGATTCAAATACTCACAGAGTTCAAGATCTGATCCGTTTATTGTACAAACCAGGTAGACTTTTATAAGGCATTCTATAAGCGTGCAATAATGTGATTGGCTATTTTACAAGCATATAATAATATGATTGGTTAACAATTGTTTACTGGGAAGATTTCTGTTTCTGCTTGTTCTGGCATGTAGGCTCCTTTCTGCGGTTTCCCAGCTCCTCTTATCACGTCCCGTTGGCCTTGGTTTTGAGCAAACATCTGCAATTTGCTCCTTTTTCTTCATCCCACTGTTCTGGCCGTAACCTCGTCTTATTTCTTCAGTATTTTTCCACTTGCTTCAGAGTTCAGTATAATCATTCAATACAGCAAGAGCCCCAACACATCACCCTTGCAACCATGAGATCTGAATTATTTTAGTTTCCAAAACAGCTAAACTAACAAAGACACAGTCATTGATACATTACACACTGGCTGCACAGAAAGAATTCTTGGAAAGAAACTGAGATTCATTATTGCTTCTAAATACTATGGTTAGAAATGTTTCATATTTCATAAAGTCAGCAAGACAATTAGCATAGAATAACTCATACTTTGTTTTGCCTGCTCAGGCTAAAATCTTTCCTCCTTAAAATGCCAATCCTGGAATCTGAAACTAATTTGAAAACTTTTTAGAAGATTTAAATTTTTTAACTGTTATTAATTTATCGCCCTGATCAGAAATAGAGATCCTCAGATCTCCTCTGCTACCACATTTTGAAGGGTTAGTTAACAGATATCCAACCAGGTGCTACAGAAGAATTTGAGTTTTCAAATATTATATAAACTACTACTTTTTCTGCTGTCACCAGCAGATGGTAAAAATTCAGTCTCTCACAATATATGAGTACAAGAGCACATATAACTGCAGGTACGTGTGCAATCATATAGGTACAAGACCATGATAGAGCTCTGTGTGTTGCATGAGTGTGTATTCTTGTGTTCTTGAAGGCAAGGGGAATTAAATACTTACAGACAATGCCTAAACAACAAGCAAATGGGTTAGATGCAGTAGTTCTGTAATTAGGAAATAGCTATGAAAACTTGATTAACATTGCAAAAGTCAAGCACTGAAGAATTAGGAAATCCCTTCTGCACAAGAAGTTGGCAGGAGACACAGCCGGGACAGGTGACCCCAACTGACCACAGGGATATTCCATGACACCATGCTCAGCAATATAAAGCTGGGGGAAGAAGGAAGGGTGGGGACATTTGGAGTTATGGCGTTTGTCTTCCCAAGTAACTGTTACACGTGATGGAGCCCTGCTTTCCTGGGGATAGCTGAACACCTGCCTGCCCATGGGAAACAGTGAATGAATTCCGTGTTTTGCTTTGCTTGCATGCATGGCTTTTTCTTTACCTATTAAACTGTCTTTATCTCAACCCATGAGTTTTCTCACTTTTACCTTTCCAATTATCTTCCCTATCCCACCAGGGGGGAGTGACTGAGCAGCTTTCTGGTGCTTAGTTGCCGGCTGGGGTTAAACCATGATAGTATTCCATTCCCTTTGCCCATCTGGCCCTCCAAGTCAATACTCAGCTCCCCATACTGCCCCTGGTTTAATTCTTGTCTCCACTGCACTCCAGTCAGGTGTCTCCTGCACCTGCACTGTCTGCACAGGCAAGTGCAGGAGAGACCCTGCTGCTCCTAGCATTTGCTTGCCTGGAACTGAACTGGCCCACAAGCAGTGGGAAGTAACTATGCCAAAAGAGGTTTTGTGCCTTGGCTACGTAGCACACACACAGCTGTGTTTTTGGAGTGACATGTACAGTCTAGCCACAATCAAGAACTGAGAGAGGCTGTCTCCATCAATCTTCAGATTTAAGGTGCTGAACTCTTAAGAAATCTTGGAGCATGTTCCAAGTGAGATAATTCAAAGTATAACTTGACTATGTGTGGGTAGAGCTCCATGGGAATAGCTATATGCACACTCTGCCAAACTGAAAGTACCATAGTAAAGCGATGGCAGGGTTTTTCAAAGAAAAGGTTGATAGATATCTTTTTATAATTTGAAAGAGAAAAGGTTTCCATTCTGAATGGAAGCATTACATACAAAAACATTCCTCCAAATATTCAGTTTATGACAGACATTCAGTCTGAAAAGTGAGTAAAAGCTTGAAAAAGTTATAAGCAACCAAAGGTAGATTCTTAATAAAATTCTTAAGAAAAATGTCAGTCAGCTTCCATAAAGGAAAGTGCTATCAGCCCTACCTATAATTACTGTTATATACATTACAGCTACAGGGTTGTGTGCTTTCCTACAGTTTATACAAGTTGCAACCTATTTCTTGCAAGTTCAAGGAAGTGGGTCTCAGACAGGAGAAAATAATTCCACATGAATTAGTCTGGTGGTGTGCTCCCCCCCCCCCCCCTTCCCCCTTATTTCTGTTACAATGCTCAAGTGATAACAGCCAGTGGTGGTGGAAATGGATGCATCTGGTCATGATGGCTGCATCTGACTCAAAGTGGATTCATGTCGCGACGGAGGGAAGACACAGTCACTCAATATGAGTGATCAGCAGACTTCGTTTATTGTCCCTTACAGTCACCTTTTATGCCTTGTTATAATTAGCTCATACATATTACAAAAGTTAAGCTCATTATTGGTTAGTTGCCTAAATATCAAGCCCGCCCCTAGTTTCTCTTCTGTAGTTATCTGTTCCCACCTGCAACATTCTTTTCCCACCGCGATCTTCCTGTTATTGTGTAACAAGAACAGCCAAGGATAGTGTATTTTTGCTTTACTTCAGATAAGCTGAGAGCGATGTGCATTTTTGTCCAGCCAGCTGGACTATGTCTATGTGACCCTTTTCAGCTAGCCAGTTATCCACAATTCCCCCGTTTTTATTTTGGGCGACATAGGCTTGGTTGACCATTTTCAATAACAGCGTTTTAACACAGGAAAATACACAGCTAAGCACTACTAAAACTATTACAATAATGATCAAAAATAATAATCCTGTTTGCTATGGGATTGTATCTTTGCTGTCAAAAGTTCGAGTTTTTCACATGTGGTCCCCTGTATGTGGGATCAGAACAGATGTCGAATACGTTCCAGAACAGGGTCTATCGCAAGGTGCAGGTGAAGCAGCGTTCTCGCATCGAGCTCCTCCAGCGTGCTCTACAGCAGGTTTTACTCAACGGCTGGGAACCCAAATAGTGCCTGAATCGGTAGAAATACAGACATAACCACGCCCCACATAAATCACCTCCACAGGACCTACCCATTGTCCTGTTTTTGCATCCTTATACAGTACTTTCATGTGTGGTGGCCTGGGGGGATCTGAGCCAGCGTGGTGCCTTATTATAGGCGGCTCATTACTGTCCCCAAACACACACAAATGATTAAGCACAAAAAGAGCCTTCTCTACCCTTTCTCTTACATTCTGAATCTCTTTGAACTTTTCTATATAACGTTTTAGCATCCTGTTAGCCCGCTCTACGATTGCTTGTCCAGTTGGAGAATGAGGGATTGCAGTAACATGTTTAATATTCCACATTTGCATAAAGCGTTTAAGTAATCCGCTACCATATGCAGGACCGTTATCAGTTTTAATAGTAATAGGCACCCCTAAAACAGCAAAGCAACTAGTTAAATGCCGGCGCACGTCCCGGACCTTTTCCCCGGGCTGTGGTGTGGCCCATAACATATGGCTATAGGTGTCTATAGTAACATGCACATATTTCAATCGACCGAATGCAGGAACATGAGTAACATCCATCTGCCAAACATCATTAGACTTTAGTCCTCGCGGGTTGACCCCGCAACCAAGCCCCAAGCCTGAGTTATGGTGACTACATATAGGGCAAGCCTTCACAATGGCCCGAGCCTCCTCCATAGAGAGTTTGTAGGCTCGTGCCAGCCCCTTCGCGTTTTGATGGAAGATCGAACGGGCTTCTCGGGCTCGTTCACAGACGCAAATGACCTTGTTGATACTGCTCTTTAACCAGTTCATGCGCCTGTTCTAGACTTTCCCTTTTTAACGGCCGCTGCTCTATCTACACTGGTTCCTCTGTCTTCCATCGGAGTGGGATCGGGAAAGTCCAAGCAATGGCCTCTCCTAGAAAGGGAGGTCTGAAGTGAGGACCATCCCCATTTGGGCCAAGATATCACGGCCTACCAAAGCATGCACCCCCTCAGGCAGTGGAATAATCGAGACACAACAATTTATAACTTTGTCAGCTATAGTCCATCGCAGAAGGGAGGATTTGCGAGCGAGGGTCAGTCCTCCTACTCCTGCAACTGTGGCATTGGTCGTACAGGTTGGCCAATGCGCCGGCCATTTGTGTGCACTGATTATAGAGACATCAGCGCCAGTATCCAACAGCGCAGTAATCGAGAGAGTCTGGTCTCCATACTGCACTGTGACCGATCGCCGTGGTCGTTGTTGCAAGCCAATAGTCAATAAAGCCATTTGTCCTGTAGACCCAAAGTTACCTTGTCCTCGAGGTTGTTCTTGCAATGGTTGGAGGGTGCCTGCAAGATGCGGTAGTGGAATCAGCTGGGCTATCTTGGTCCCTTTAGGTATAAAGAGTGGGGGAAACAGCGTCTGAGCCATAATATGAATTTCTCCGTGAAAGTCCTTATCAATCAGTCCCACCAAAACATTGAGTCCCAACATGGTGGCTGATGAACGCCCTATGAGTAATGCTCCAACAGCTTGTCCGCTTATACAAATTGGTCCTTGTATGCCAGTAGCAAGTTTTGTAGGCTTTGAGTCCAAGAGGGTACAATCTACTGTTGTTGCCAGGTCCAAGCCGAGGCTTCCACTGGTTGCGGGTTGGAGAGGAAAGGATTTTGTGCTGCTGGGCAAGCAGCCGCTTTTTGTGTCGGCGTGGGGCGGCTCTTCCCGCTGGGTCGCCCGTTTCCCGATCGACGACAAGCAGCTTCGTTGTGAGTGTCTGAGCGGCAGTTTCGACACCATACGGAGTTGACATTGCAGTCCCGTCTCACGTGTCCAGTGACACCGCAACGGAAGCACCGTAGATGAGATGGGCCACGGGCATTTGATCACCCAGCAAAGGCTTGCAAAGGAGCAAGGGCTGCCAAGACCTGACTTTGGGTAGCCTGCGCCTGCTCTTTTAAAGCACTCCCTAGTTCTTTTATTGCCTCGACTAACATAGCCTGGGGCCCGACCGGCACTTGTGCCATTCTTTCCAAAGCTTCTTCTATGGTCCATGTCCCTGGTAGCGTAGCTAGGATGTTACGTGTGGCTGGGTTACAATTCTGTATGGCACACTGCTTTAAAATGGAGCCTTTGAGATAGTCTTGCACCCCAGCCGCCTGTATGGCGTTTGCTACCCAATCGATAAATAACCCAAATGGCTCCTCTCTTCCCTGCTTGATTCCCATATATGAAGGGATTCCCCCAGGCTCCTTTATACGGTCAAGCGCTAGTCTAGCTAGCCTCATCGCTTCCTTTGCCTTATCCGGTCCCATCAGTGCCTGAGTTTCGGTTCGAAAATAGGGTCCTAAACCCATCAGCTCCTGTAGAGTAACCCCATGCAGTGGGTCCCCTGGCTGTCTAACCACTGCTATCGATTCCTGACAAGCAGCCTGCCAATGAGCGTTAAACAGAAGCTGCCGATGTTGGCTCAAAATTAACTTCATTATACTGCGTATGTCACTCGGGAGTAAGATATTAGTTCCCCAAAGATAATCTAACATTTGCCTGGTGGGTTCCCCTTTCAAACCTGACTCACTCACCGTAGCCCGTAGCTGAGTTAATAATTTCCAATCTAAGTTAGTGAGAGAAACCGTGATATTCCCCTGCGCATCTGGCTGTGAATACGTGACCGGGAAAGCCTCATGCACGATTCCTGCAGCAAAATCGTGTTCACCCTCAAGCATAGTGCTTTCTGCTATCTGCTTCCAGACCTTTTGCCTATTTTGGGCAACCCGAAGACATTCTGCAAAAGGATTCGTACATTCCCTACTCTCTACCAGGTTTTTACGGTCTATGTCCTCGCTTATGTCATCATTCCCCGACGGAGGGGCTGAGGGATTCGAAGAGGGCAGCGACGGGAAGGGTGACTGGTCCCACCTTCCCGCAGTCCCCTGTTGAACCGTCAGCGTACGCACCGAGGGAGGCAACGGGCAATCGGGGGGGGGAAGCCGATTCCCCCTGCTGTGTGGCTATTGCAGTCCCGCTTGCAACTCCCAGTCGCTGAGAGGCAGCAGCAGCCGCTCTCTGTTCGGCTCGATGTTGCAAAAGGGCATTAGCGACAGCTTGCCACGGTTTCATCAGTTTTTTGGCTGTTTTATTGTCGGCTATTACTTCGGCAAACAGTGTGTCCCCATAATTACGCCACTCTGCACGCTCGAAAACCGTATCTGGATTCCCAAAATGACCCCTCACTACCCCATACGCTAATAACCCAGCTAATTCCTTTTACAATCTATGCCCCGAATGCTCCGCTTTTCTAAAAAGCATTTGAGCAAATCGTACGTCGCTTGTCTCTCCATACCGTCGTCAGCGCTGTTGCAGCCTTTGCGAGACTTCGGCGACGCGTGGCCGGCGGGACCCTCTGTAGGTGCTCCCGGGCGCGGGGACTGTGCCCTTCCGCCTCCTGCGCTGCTTTCAGGACCGGTACCCGAATCTCCGTCGAACCGTGGCTCGCAGGTTCAGCCCTCTCTAGGGTCCCTGTTCGGGCGCCATTTGTCGCGACGGAGGGAAGACACAGTCACTCAATATGAGTGATCAGCAGACTTCCTTTATTGTCTCTTACAGTCACCTTTTATGCCTTCTTATAATTAGCTCATACATATTACAAAAGTTAAGCTCATTATTGGTTAGTTGCCTAAATACCAAGCCGGCCCCTAGTTTCTCTTCTGTAGTTATCTGTTCCCACCTGCAACATTCTTTACTGACCGCAATCTTCTTGTTATTGTGTAACAAGAACAGCCAAGGATAGTGTATTTTTGCTTTACTTCAGATAAGCTGAGAGCGATGTGCATTTTTGTCCAGCCAGCTGGACTATGTCTATGTGACCTTTTTCAGCTAGCCAGTTATCCACAGATTCAGAGGAGACAGATAACAACACAATAGCCAAGGGCTAATTTGAACAATGCAGCCACCTAACAGTGCTGGTCAAGGTCTAACTCAAGCCATTTTTGAAAGCAACTAACTTCAGTAGTTGGTAGGTATGCAGATATGACTATGAGTCAATTATCTTACTCCATAAATAGTGGACAGCCCAGAGCCCATTGAGCTCTCCAGCATGGCAGCAGGCTGCGTGACAGGATCTCTGCAGGACAAGGCCTCAAGGACAAGAGTCCAAGTACTGTTAGCCTGATGAATAGAGACACGTTAGAACTTGTAGGGCATAAGCCCTGGGAACAAAGGAGCAAGCTAACTGCAGACTCTTGAGCCGTTGCAGTTGAGATGGCAACCAGATGGACAAAGAGGAACAAGTAGCCAGATAAGGGAATGGATAGTGCCGATAAGGAACTTTATTAATTAAGAAAGTCACATAGGAAGAAACCCCCTAATCTTAGAATAGAAATTGTTGCTATGACAAGGTAAACTAATCAGTTCCTATTGTTTTAACAGTGTGCCTTAAATGTCAACCAATCAGTGTTTTTTATGCTTAAGATTTAACCAATCAGTGTGTAATATGTAGAAGATAGAAACGTATATAATTGTAAGAAAATCACAAATAAACGGACAACTTGCTTGCATCAAGCTGCGTCCTGTCTCTTCATTTGCTGCAATCTCCCCTTGAGTAGGAACACCTCTCAAGGTTACTTCTTGAGGTTGAGGGATTCCTTGCTGCAACAGATTCTCGGTAAGTGATTAATAGCATGCTAAACTTTGAAATCTTAGCTAAGTGGTATAAAGTATTGATTGTACACACACAATCCTTTAGATATAAACCGTTGATCAAGTCTGAGACTAAATCTGGATCTAGTCACACATAAACTCCCCTCTGAGAAGGAGTTGAGAATGCAAGGGGGCCCTTTCTGAACCTCATGACTCAATGGGAGGGTCTCTCTGACAGTTTTTGTCTGTCCCTGTCCTCTGTACAGTAAATAATCAAGTGTACTTTGCCATCAAATATTGTTAAACCACTGTCATATCTACTATCAAACTTTGTTAAATCACTCTTTTATACCAATAAATATATTGCTGCTTCTCTTTTACAAGTAAAGTGTGTCACTCTGTGACAATTAGCTTAGGCAGCCCATTCACACAAAGAAAAAACCCAAACCCAGGATGTTTTAAGAAACATTCAAATTCACAGTAGCAGTCAGGATTATCAGCATTTGTAATGGGACAATATGATATAAGTCAGTGCAGACAAACAGGGAGAAGTAAATTATCAAGAGCTTGAAGTGCAAGGACGAGAGCTGTAGGCGACAGGCAGAAGTTAGCTAATGACATTATTCCAAAAGGTAAGTAATGTGGTCAGACAGTGAACTAGAAAGATTTCATTAATTGCTTTAAATGCTGTAGTGGGTTATAGTATATGTACTCAAAAGGCTTGTTTTACTACTGAAGAAATCCAGCTTAAAACAATTTACATAGCATACTGAGACAACAAGAATTTTACATTTAGATTTCCTTAAAATCAGACCTTCCTCCAAGTTTTAATAGCTAACATTCAATATGATCTGGAAAACCAGCCTATCTATGTGAGAGGTTACTTCTCTTTTTGCCTTGTCATCAATAAGGTTTGTTCATCCTTTTAGATTGAGTTTATGGAAACTAGACACCAATGACTATTTTTTGTATAGGCATAAATGAAATAAGGATTCCACTGACAGATCTCTAAAGCTTTGAATGACACAAGTGGAAGCAAAGTATGGTAAGGCCAATATTGACTGATTTTGAAAATCTCTGCCAAATTCTTTTCACTCCTGGATTTTTTTTTCCTTTACGAGTCTGGCAGAGCTTTACACCAGCATGGCATAAAGTCAGTCTGTGGAACTGAGTGAATAACTGCTCCTTCAGTTCACTGGAGAAACAGAGAAGAGACCATTTTGGACTGATCAAAATGATTTTTTGTCTAAAATAAAATGCTACTCTTTGCTTTCAGGTGTTTTACTTTTTTTTTTTAATTAAATGTAGAAAAGTGAGGCTTTTCAAAACAAGAAAAATATGAAATACACTTCTAAAAATCAGCATTTTGTTTTCAAAATACCTGAAATTATTGCTGAGTTTGACAAGTTTTACCTGAGATTACTTTTTCAGATTACACTTTATTTTCTAATCCCCCTCCCCCAATCCATTTGTTCACTTATGTTTTGAGTCTTGGTTAAATTGGTTGATTGTGAATATTTAAAAAAATATAGATTTAAATAAATTCTATTTGGAAAAATGTTAAGCAGTAATTTCTTTTATAGTTTTAAGAATTTTGTTCACCTGTTAGCAGTGATAAATGTAGTAGATGCAGTTCAAACAGTGAAGCAAAACAAGAAAAATTCCCAACTATACCAGATTACTGTTAAAACTTTTGTTACATTGATTACCTTGGTTCTGTGTATCTCTAAGCAATATATGATGAATGAAGAAAGATAACAAAGATCAATAGCATCAGACATTGGTTTTGTAAAGTAGCCAGCACTATAGGACAAAATCAAAAGCTGTACCCTTGTAATGCTATTGGTCATGAACTTGATAAAAAAAAAATGTGAACTAGCCCAATTTTTTTTGGTGTGAAAGTGACAGAAGTATTCATGTGCAATACACTTCCTCTGTTAACAGAGAAAATACTATTATCCATTGTGGCCAGAGTAAACACTGTCCAGATTCTTTTAAAATCCTATTGGGAAAAAATACCCAACATGATGGAATGAGACACTTCTCCTGATGTTGCTGGGGTTTTGTTTTGCTTGTTTGCTTTTTAAACAGAGTGTATAAGAAGTCTCATTTCTTTGAACATGATAAGGTCAAACGACATCGAGCAATTTTTTGTTCACAATTCCAAGACTCTCTTTCCAGCTAGCATACTACCTGCTTGCTTGTATCACATTATGTGTTTCCACTATCTCTCTGCTCTTTAGATACTTTTAATACATACACTCACCTTTGTCTTCACCTTCCCTTTCATAGATATTGTATAACACACAGCAAGTATCCAAAATCTCAGCTAATGCATCTACAAACAACTTAGCCTTTAGATACTAAAAGGGAACTCAGTCATCATCCTTCATCTGCCCAATAAATAGTTCACATTGCAGAGCTCAGCATCACTGAGAAACAGCAAGGGAAGCTGGAGTTAGTATTATATATTAGCATTTATGCTTCAAAAATTTCTGGCAAACTTTTCTTTCCTAATTGGGGAAACCAGAGTGGCCTTGTTCACAGATGAAACCAAATAATTCCCCAAGTTTTGTGTTTGAATGATGTCTCACTCTGTTTTAGCTATCAGTCAAAAGACAATGAATACACTTGTTTCCACATTTTGTCTGTGGGCAGCAGCTAACATATCTATCAGTTTGAGTGAAGTCTAAAACTTCCCTAGATCAAAGTTACACTTACTAGCAACCATTCAACATCTAGCATAACATAAATTTTTATATTTTTTCACTAATAACCTACAAGTAAATTCCCATCTTCATATATGACTGTGTTGGAAAAGATAGAAGTCACAGGAAATACCTGACAGAAATGCAGACTCAAGCTGATCTAAGTAATTAAATTGTTTGCCTGGCCAAAAGAACCTGCTATGAGACAGGGATACACAGAGGGGCACAGAATATTTGGGGAGAAAACTAGTGACCACTGAAACAAAAGCATCAGTCTGCTTGAGGCTGGCTGAAAGTCAGTTTGTGACCAAACTGACATTTGAGACTGAACTGACATTGCGAATACTAAATGAACTTCGATACCACCAAAGCACATTCAGTCACAGACATGTTGTTGAATGTTAACAAGTGCCAAAACTTGCCTGTTGTGCAGCAGCCATAGCACAGCCCAGGAGAGAAACTGGGCTGGTCAGCATAATGGTTTCTCACATGACCTCCCTGTCTTTCAGTAGGGCAGTGTGATCCAGAAGAAAAGTCCAGGTGGGCCAATGCAGTGGTCCGAGCTGGCAGTGCACACACAAGGCATGTGGCTGTGATTGGCTGCTACCATGCTCACAGTCTGCCCTTCTAGAAGGTTCTCCACATGTCAGCAACGACTCAGCTATCGGCAGCTTAGTTATAGGGGAACGAACAATTTGAGTGATCATGGAGGGGATGGGACAGGGACAGGGACGGGACAGGACAGGACAGGGACAACACAACACACGGACACTGAGGTTTGTACCTTTTTGCTCACAGGCTTCATTTAAGGAGTGCAGACCCTATGTGACACAGAGGGTACATCCATGGGTTTGGGTTACTTTAGCAAATTACTGCCTTTGTCTAACCCATGGTGACTGATCGCTGAGTTTCAAGCTGTTTTATAGCTAGTTTAGTAATATTCATCACAATTTAAAAACCAGAATAACTGCATTAAGGTATGCAGTGTATTATGGATGAGGTGGCCTGAGACCCACCTGAACACACATACACCTGAACATTTTTTTCCCATATTTCAGTCATATTCAACAATGCTCTTACACTTTTGTGATATTTGGTATTTAATATATTATAAATTATGAACAGTCTTTTTTTCAGCTGTAGAAAATATAACATACAGAGTCTGAATTGTATTAATGGTTTTCAATTGTTGTATTACTGTATAATGTATGAAAATATTTCAAAGAAAACTACAATATAGTGGGTAATAAATTGTGATTCCTGCCTTAGGAAGGTTAACAGAAAACTCTAAGACTAAGATTCAAAGCCAGACACTGTACTTCCTGTCTCTTAGACCTTCTAACATGTAAATTGACCATTACAAAGAGGATTAACTATTAGAATTGTACTACTGAAGTCCAACATTCAACCCTACTCTTTATTCACTGCCAGAGCAGATCAGGCATCCAGAATCCTAATGCTCAGCTTTACAGCTGAAGTTTATATGGTCTGCATACTAAGCACAAGTCACCATTGTTTTCTAGTTTTAATTTATTGGTGGCCCTAACAACTGGCTATTTTACTGCTAATTGTACTTTAAATTCCTAATATAAAATCAAACAGCAATTGGGACTCTAAACATGCACTTTCTTGAAGTACATTTTTTTTAAAAATAAAGTATTTATTTTACTTAATAACTGTTTATTTTAGCAGAGAATTAGATTTATGCTCAGAACCTTCAGGCTTTCTCACAGACAATTGCTTTCTGGTATTTAAGGTGTGTTAATGGATTAAGCTTGTCATAATTTTTTTAAGAAAGCTTTAGATTATGTACTAGAATTGGGATGATGTTGTAAGAAAACATTTTCAAAAGTTGCAATAATTGAATCACAGATGCAAAATGAAGCCTCAGGCATTTGAGAGTCTCCCCTCTTAGTGTTTCTTGCAAAGGCAGGTCCAAGTATTCTGACAAATTCCATTTTGGAAAATCTGTCATATCTACCAAAATTCACCACATGGCTTCAGTTTGTAGTTTAAAGTATATCTTGTCCTGGTGGCTATGGGATAGAGCTGAGGGCTAGCAGGGAACAAGGAGTCCAGCATGCCTGACCACAAATCTGGGTGTTGTTCTGGTATAGTCTATTCCATACCTTCTAAGAAGTAATTTCCACTTGGAGGAAGTGAATTTAAACTACATGGCTTGCCAGATATTTTGGGATCTGTCTTGATGAAAGACATCATGAAATAATAATAGCTAGTTTGTATCCCTGGAGCTCAGAGCATTTTACAGATCTAGAAAGAGATATCTCTTATTGTTGCAACGGAGGGAAGACACAGTTACTCAATATGAGTGATCAGCAGACTTCGTTTATTGTCTCTTACAGTCACCTTTTATGCCTTGTTATAATTAGCTCATACATATTACAAAAGTTAAGCTCATTATTGGTTAGTTGCCTAAATACCAAGCCCGCCCCTTGTTTCTCTTCTGTAGTTATCTGTTCCCACCTGCAACATTCTTTTCCCACCAAAATCTTCCTGTTGTTGTGTAACAAGGACAGCCAAAGACAGTGTATTTTGCTTTACTTCAGATAAGCTGAGAGCGATGTGCATTTTTGTCCAGCCAGCTGGACTATGTTTATGTGAACTTTTTCAGCTAGCCAGTTATCCACAATTCCCCTGTTTTTATTTTGGGCGACATAGGCTTGGTTGACCATTTTCAATAACAGCGTTTTAACACAGGAAAATACACAGCCAACTTATAAAATCTCAGTTCAGAAGTATAATTCCTGAAATACTTGAAAAATAAAGTTAGCTTGAAGCTTTAATTTAGATGCTCTTTCTGTTCCAGTAATATAAAAAGTTTAAAAAATTCAAAGGTAATTTTAAAGTTCTGAACATGGACTAATGCAAGCTCAAAACCCAAAAAGAAACCAAACTGATGTTTGACTAGGAATATTTGCAAATATTTTAGTGGAAAATCCCTGACCATTAACAATTTTCTGTCCAAATAACAACTGCCCTTATGCAACCAACCAGTCCATACATTTTCTAAAGAATACCTCATTGATATCAAAGAATTAACAAAGGGGAAAAATTAGTTCTAAGCTATATACATTCATAAGTGGATTTTTCAATAGTTACATACAGATTTACACACTAAGCCATAATGGCTTGTAGGTGATACACACAAGAAGAGTACGTTGCTTATCTGTCTGAATGTCTATGCTAAATTTGACAACTATGCCACAAGCCAAGCCTACATGGGTGCTGTGTGTTATGCACGTTCCTTAACAAACAGAAGTATAATAGACAAATTCCCAAGATCTAGTCCCCAACCTAATTATATTACTTTGTAGCCAATTAAGGAAAATAACACAAATGTGCATATCTACATGTGCACACACCTTTTAGTTCAGAACCGAACTGTGATAAAAGGCCTTAGCCTTATGGCATCATCGAATCTTAACGAGTACAGTAATTAAAAATGCAGTCTTACTGTAAGTGCGATTTATGCTGACATTCCCTCAAATGCTACACGTGGGTATTTCTCACTCAACTGCCTCAAGTTAAAATAGTAGTATTTGTTAATATGTATTAAAAAATCATTAATTCTCTACAATAGCAGTTGACTTCCATAACACCATGTAAGCAAAAGAGGCTTAAGATGGGTTTTCTGAATACTAACAATTTATTTTAGACTGTCTAAACTCAGGTCTTGAAAGATTTCACTGTGCCAGACATAGAAACACTGTTGCACTCCAGTTGTGATATCCCTTTTCCCAAGTTGTCACATGCACATCTCGCTCAAGCAACATTATTGTTAAAGTTTCTCTCTGCTACATAAAAGCATATTGCACTTGTAGACATAAAAGACAGCACCCTTACTTAGATTATTATCTTATTACCTCATAACTCTTAGTATCTCTGATTTCATCACTTCAAAAATTCACCAGAAGCAGATAAAACCACAGCCTCAGACTAAACTACACCTTAAGTGCTGATTCAAATAAAGGCATTCTCTTCAGATATGCCTAATGCTTACAAGCAATTTTGGCTGGTTTTGATAAAAAAACTATTATTACATTAATGATCAAAAATAATAATCCCGTTTGCAAAATGCCTTTAAGCCAGCCTCCTAGTCCCAACCAATTTCCACATTCAGAATACAGCATAAATACAGAATACAGAATAAATTATCTCCATCAAGGCAAAAAGGCTTCTCTTTAAGCACAGAGATGTTTGCTAGTTCAAGGCAGAAACCCATTTCTTGTAGGGGACATCTGAAGCACCTTTTTTTTTTTTTTGGTGGGTTTGTAATCAATTCCGTATTTTTCCTTGAGGAGCTTAAGCTGTTCCTCTTGTTTCAGGAGTGTTTCCAACTCTGATTTGTCGAATAGGTCCGTATTTCCCAAAGATATCATACATTTCCTCCGCTGTGATTTTATACGGCAGGTTCCGAATATAAAGGACCCGACTGACCTCTGGGGGCAGCCAGATGTTAGCTCGCTTGGCCGCTTGCATCGCCATGGCGCCGATCGGAGGGGGGGGGGTGCCGCCTTGGAGAGAAACCGCGGCCGGGAAGGGGCCTGCCGGGCCGCGCGCCGCCGCTCGCCGCTGCCGCGGGGGTCCCAGATGCTATCCCATTCGCTAATAACCCGGGTAATTCCTTTTTACAATCTATGTCCTGAACGCTCCGCTTTTCTAAAAAGCATATGAGCGAATCGTACGTCGCTTGTCTCTCCATACCGTCGTCAGCGCTGTTGCAGCCTTTGCGAGACTTCGGCGACGCGTGGCCGGCGGGACCCTCTGTAGGTGCTCCCGGGCGCGGGGACTGTGCCCTTCCGCCTCCTGCGCTGCTTTCAGCACCGGTACCCGAATCTCCGTCGAACCGTGGCTCGCAGGTTCAGCCCTCTCTAGGGTCCCTGTTCGGGCGCCATTTGTCGCGACGGAGGGAAGACACAGTCACTCAATATGAGTGATCAGCAGACTTCGTTTATTGTCTCTTACAGTCACCTTTTATGCCTTCTTATAATTAGCTCATACATATTACAAAAGTTAAGCTCATTATTGGTTAGTTGCCTAAATACCAAGCCGGCCCCTAGTTTCTCTTCTGTAGTTATCTGTTCCCACCTGCAACGTTCTTTTCCCACCAAAATCTTCCTGTTGTTGTGTAACAAGGACAGCCAAAGACAGTGTATTTTGCTTTACTTCAGATAAGCTGAGAGCGATGTGCATTTTTGTTCAGCCAGCTGGACTATGTCTATGTGACCCTTTTCAGCTAGCCAGTTATCCACATCTTATTAGCCCATTTTTGTAGTTAAAAAAATGTCAGATTTAAAGAGTGTGAGTGACTTATCCTTGGTCACACTTGGCACCCCATCCAAAGCTAGACACAGACACAACCTCTCATTTCTATCTTGTGCTTCAATATCAAAGACCACTGTTTTTCAGTAAAAACTGAGGGTCATCTTGATCTATACAAAATAGAGGGGTTGGCACATAACTCAGAAACAAGATCCACTCTACAGAGTGCAAGACTGTATGCCTGCTCTTCCAGGGCCTAGCTTCATTTTTCCAGTTCAAAATGCATTCCAGGTAAAGTTGATGGAGTTTTTTTTATTTCTCTGAGTTTACCAAATGTGTGGTTGCCCATGATGAAAATATCATTTCTAATGTTACAGGAATGCAAGGTCAAAAGAAAAAATGTAGTGAGAAATATGGCAGTCATATAGTCAACTCTTGGTTATGTGTGAATAGTTATCTGGGTTGCTCTGGACTCAACCTTGCCAAGCAAGCTTGAGTCCTTCTGGTATCAGAATGTCACACAGTTGTGTTTCCATCCTGTGTAATATGGTCTTAAAAGTTTTAATGTTGTCAGCCACAGAACAGCCTGTGATGCTCCTAAAAGCAATAAAGCAGTTTAAAGTGCTTGGAGTAAAGTAATGAACAAAGTGAAAATAGAAACACAAAATTTAATGCTGAGAAAAAAATACTAAACAAATTATATCTCAGACTCACATCATACAAGTTAAATCCTGGTTGCAAATGCCACTAGTAAAATTATAAATTTGTTACAAAGTATTTTAGAAGGATATTTTAATGAAATTCTTAAACTGGGCTTGAAATTGTAAAAATTGGATGGGTTTTAATATGTGATAAGCAGTAGATTTTAAATTCTCTGGGGAATATGTAAGCTCAAGTATGCTCTGCTTTTTAACTCCCAGAACTGAAATCCTCCCCAAATGCATTGTAATCTCTGTAATTTAATTGAATAAACTCACCCACTGCTGTAATGCAGTGTTCCCCCTTCAGCCCCCCACTCCTTGAAGAGGCACACAACAGTTGTTTCATACCATGCAGCAACTCAGCGAAGAGTGGGATATAACTATAGAGTTACTTCAACAGATAATAACCAGGCTGGATTTTCTTTTCTTTTTTTTTTTTTTTTCTTTTAACCTTGACATAACCACAAAGGTAATAACCCTACTTTTAAGAATAGCACTGTAAATATTTTCACTATTCAGATGACGGCAAGGGCTTGATTTCATACTTCATCCCAGTGATACCAGCAGCTATTGTGCTATAACATTACAGAGACAGCATGTAAGATGATACCTAGAACAGAGAAACTACTATGAGCTGAAATGCTAACATGGTAGCAACAGCAGCAACACTTTTTTTCAAGCTATGGAATACAACTATTGAATCTATCAGAATAATTTGAGAGACCTGTTTAGATTACAGACTGACAGGATTTGGTTAGTCTGTGTAACACCTACAGCATTTTCTCCAATGAGAAAGTGTTAAGCAGCTGCAAGGTGACATTTTAAACTGTGTTATCAAAAAATCAGTGTTAGGCCTGAAAAAAATTATTAATCATTCTTGCTGCTACTCCACTTTGAAAGCAAGCATTATTTATAAACTCTGACAAACATAACCAGAGTACTGAAATTTTACTGAACTTTGTTTTCAAGATTCTTCGTTATTCATCTTTAGAAATTTCATACTGTCATGTGACAGAAGCTTGGCACAGCTCTAATTTGTGCACAGTAATTTTTTGTTGGTATCTAGAGCTGAATTAAGTTGTATTAGAAACACCAATCTATGATTCTTTCCCATGTGTCTGATGTGCATTGTGTGTAAATAGAAATGAGGAAAAAAGCCTGGAACAGGGATACAGTGATCCATCCTGCTAAGACTGAAAGATATATTTATTATATGAGTGCTTAATTTTAAACATCATATCCATATATCAAATTTGCATGTCATATGTCAAGAATTGTACCCTTTGTCATCCTGTTCTACAGATTTATGAGAAAAGGTTAGAATGTCACTCTGGCTGCAGATATACATATTTGTATTTTGACAGTGTTGTCACTTTTCCTGTTCTCTGTTCCTTACTTTCACTCTGAAAACCTTAGAGGTAACTCAGCTGGTGTTTGTATTACTTGATAATAATACACGTGTCTACATTATGTGGAAGAGATTTTTGTCTTTATAATCTGGAGTAATCCACATTTATGTGGCACTTCCCATTGGAGAACTAAGTGCTTTTCAAAGATTTGTGAGCTGAGGTGAGGAAGACTTCGATTTTATTTTGTTAAAGAATAAGGCACAGAAAGACTGTATTTTCAAAACTGTCCCAAATAGCTGTGAATGGCTCATTTTTCAGAAAACTCACTTGAAATATTTATAGTGAGAACATGATACTGAGCCTCTATCACATTGCTTTGAGTGGTAACTGTAGATCCTCAGTCCTTTTGAAAATAAAAAACCCCAGCTCTCTCAAATGACCTATAAAAATGGCAGGCACTTTTGAAAATGTTGAGCTATATGTTATCTCAAAAATTATGCAGGAATTGTGTGAAATATTCAGAACTGGAACATAACTCTTCTGAGTATGATTCCTGCCCCAGAATTCTCCTATACTGCCTGTTTCATTGCTCTAAAAGAGCTTTTAAATTTGCTCAGCAAAAGGTATGATAGACTTGACATATGCAGCCCAGCTGTCTTAGCAGGAGTCACTCCTTTTCATTTTGACTTTGATATTTTACTGCTGAACAGATTGAGTGAAGGGGCTTTTCATGAAAAGCTATTTAGTCTAAGGAGTCATACAAAAGAACAGAAAATATATTTTTCTGAATATACAAACTCACTTTTGAAGTTATAGTTCTTATCAGTCATTTACTAAAGGATAATCTTTCTCATCTCTCAGCGATAAAGTCAAGTCTATGAATGTGGTAAGTTTAATAGAGCATTTGAAAGTGATCTGAAATACTTTAACAGGAAAGCATCTAGCTTCTATTTATATTATTGAGACCCATATGCATGCAGCTTAGGTCAAAATATGCCCCAAGTGATTTATATGGTAGGGGTTGGCCCATATCTCATAGAAAGACATAAAAAGATTCTCACTGAGTAAAAGAATTTTACAACAGAAAAATTACTCTCTAGTTTACCCAACCAACACTGGTAGATTTCAATAGGAATAATGCATTCATCCACACATGGGAGAGAAGAAATCCCAGAAACATAAACACTGACTCCGTCTGTCTAAGTAAAAAGAATTATATTAGATACTGTTAATCTAAATAGAACACTATTAATAGAACTTTATGTAATTGCTGAACAAATGAGAAAGAAATAAAATTAAGACTTCAGAGATTAAATTTATGAGGGTCCTATTGGATACTAAGCTTTATATTTATTTTACTATAACTATAGTTTCTATTTCAGAATAAACTAAGCTTCTTACAGACATGCAAGAATGTTATATTTTAAAAGCTATTAAAACACTCAGTTTCTCCTATTTAAAAGCCTGTACCTCAGTACTAGAACTCTGAAATTCTGTAGGGTTGTTTTTACTCAGGGGGAACAACTCAAGAAGATTCATTCAAAAAAGTCCATTAAGTTCTGGGTTACAATAGCTATAGGTGCTAAAAATGCCACATATCTAGTTTCTTCTGTGTCTGGGTAGTTCTTTTATTATTCTGTTCAAATGGCTGCAATTCAAGCAAACCATCTTTATTTATCAAAAATTTTATATTTTTTATTTTAGTTAGATCACATATTCAAAATCTTTCCTATCATGGGATTTAACTTCTGTTTATTATCAGTCCAGAGATCCCCAAAATGTTTGCAGTGTGAAACAAGCTAAGCTTTCTGGTGATCTATTTCAGTCTCATCCATTCATGACCCCATCTATACATGTAACTTTTTACTCAATTGAGCACCAAAGTTAGCTTACCAGCATTGTAAGCGTACACCCCCTGTTACTATCTATCTACTGAAGTAATCATTTTAAAAGGGGAATGCCTAATTTCTGTAATTCTTCACTCAGTGTAAATACTACTTGTGAGAGATTATTCACCAAGCTGGAATTTGTTCTGTTTACACAGCAAAACCAGTCTTTGTGACATAAAATAAATCAAGCCACCTGTGCTAGAGAACATAAAGAAATGCTGAGAAATAATCAACCCCAAGTCCTTTCTCTTCCATTCACTATATTTTCCTCAGCTGTAAAATGAGTAAAAGATACTGAGTTACCTCATGAAATACTTTTAAATCTGTAGATAGGAAGCACTACATGAGAACTAGGTATTATTTATTATTATTATTAATGCTAGTAATATTAAGCAAAATCTAAATTTTGGGAGATTATCTTACACATAGAAGTTTTGCTAATTTAGAAATTCTATAGAGATGCAGATAAATGTAAATATACATTTACTTTAATATCTCTTTTCACATCATAATCTGTCCAAGTAGCTTTATGATAAGTAAGTATTTGACAAACTGAGCTTATTGCAGCATTCTTTCAAACTCTAATAGGAGACAGGATTATGTATGTGTGATGAAAGGCATTCAAGAGTTTTAAAAGACATGTCTGAAAATAGAAAAAACTTAGGAAATTGTTTACAATAATCTGAATAAAGCACACAATACACATATACTTTTTCACTGTGCACGTCCCCTGACATCACTCTTTGTCTTAAGAATTTTAAATGAAAGCCTAAGTTTCCAGATTTCCATAGACAATGCTGCCTTCCAGTAGACATAGGTTTAACTGTGCTTACAACATTCCAAGATAATTCTTTTTATGTCTTTTTCCTTTGTTAAGACATCAAAAAACTTTATTTAGTCCAACCTACCTTTTACCAGAAGCAATTTGTGTTTTCATGTCTGACCTACAGAATAAAATACTACATGCTGTAGCAGTGAAATGAATAATATTGATCTCTACAGCAGAGCATAAAACAGAACTGTAGTATCTCTTCATATGAATGTTAATGTATTAATTGATTTTAAAATATTGTCATTCTTCAAGTTAAGAACATCTTGCATAATACATTTTCTTAGGGATTTTGGGGTTTTGCTTTGGTGTCTTGCTTTTACATATTTGGACCAAAGAAATGAAGTAATCGCTTGGGTCATAAATAATTTCCAGTCCATTGTCTTGCCTAATTCTCTCCAGGATGACACTAATCCATAGACAGTGCACATGAAAATGTAGCCTATCAAGTTAGTGAATAAAACAGAAACCAGTACATACCCTTTACTGGAACTGGAAGCTTTAAATTCTGTGATGATTCAACTGTGACTTTGTTACAAGTTTCAAGTAGTTGGCTACTGTGCAGGTATGCTGCCTCAGGATCATACCTGAAACCAAAATATAAATCAAAATATTGTATAATCAATCACTAAGTTTCCTACATTTCATCTCTTCAAAGATGTCAAAATCACTACCCTTGTCTTAAGCATTTTTTGTACCATTCTATAAATTTGATGAACATAATTTTGTCTGAATGCACATAAACTGTTCTCTCTAAATGAGGATAATTGACATACACCTCAACCCAGATTCAGATTTAAATGCAGATTCAGATTGCAATTCAATTTAGATTTAATTCATCAAATGCTTTTGATTAACATAACAGTTCACGCTTTGTTCTTTCTAAAGATCAGTAAGATCTTTTTCCGTCTGAGAAGGCAGTATTTCTGACTAGGTAGATGAACCTAAAGCAGAAAACACAGTAAATGCAATTTAAAGATTTTCTGCTAAGAATTATCTGTGAATGATTAGATATTAACAGATTTGTTTGTTGTTTCGGATATTAACTGCTAAGTTATTGATAAAATTAAATATTTCAAACTGATTTTCCACATGATTCTAATATTTCTTCACTAGAATAATTTTTTTTAGCAGCTGATACACAAACTCACATTGTATCATTTCTGGATGGCTATCTATTCTGCAAAACTGCTTTTAGCAAGCTTCATGAATATTCTGGGACATACAATGGGGAAAAATTAAAATGATATGAATCTTCTCATTACTGTCCTTTTTCAGAAATTTTCTGATAACAAAGCAAAAATATATTTCATGTTCATGTCCAAGAAACAGTACTTCATGAAAGATGACAAAAACTACCTTCAATATATTACCTGCTGCATATTTTGTGATATTTATTTCATGCTAGGCTTCATAGGAATATAGCACTTCCCTACCATCTTGTCTACTAGTAGATTGTACTAGGATGAAAAGGATGGAAACACTATTAAACAGAGCACAGAAACATACTGCTTGAAGTTCCCCTATGGGAGACCAACACATATTATATAAAGCTACTGCAGGAATACAGCCAATGAAACTGAGTTGCCTGCAGCTTCTAAACATGATTAAAAAACCATAAAAGGTAAGTAGAATTACAGAGGAAAATGAGACAGGTATGTAATTTCCTTATGTGCTCTGAAGTACAATACATACCAAGAGAAGGGTGGGGACATCCTCCAATAAACTTTGCTGGACTAGCGTTTTAGTAAATTAACAATAGTGACAAGTGTTAGCAGAATTTATGTCCTCCAGCAATACAAAATACACCTACTGCCTCTTAGTTATCCAAGTAGTCAGAGATTATATTTTAATGTGTTATATTGAGGTCACATTTGTGGATTTTTGGACACCTTGACATGTGGAATTGAACTCTTCAACTCGAGGAGAGTTATAAAGCAGTTATGTTTATTGCGTTGCTGAGTGCAAGAGGGATTGCTCCTCCTAACTTGCACACTTAATTTTACTCACAATACATATTTATACAGTGAAGTTGGTTAGTACCGCCCGAAGTCTACACCTACTAACTAATTATTGGTTAGTTGCTTTCTCACCTCAAATTAAAGGTACAGTTCATTTTAATTCACTACACATGCTCCTTGAGCGGGGGATCCACCCTCTTCAAGTGGGGGGCATTTGAGTAGGAGGACACGATCTCCCACTACCACATTATTTTACCCTGGTATCCTTGAGTCTTCAGTAGTTCAAAGCTGCAAGAGGGGAGGTTCAGACTTGACATTAGGAAGCATGTCTTAACCGTGAGGGTGGTCAGACACTGGAACAGGCTTCCTAGAGAGGTGGTTGATGCCCCAAGCCTGTCAGTGTTCAAGAGGTATTTGGACAATGCCCTTAATAACATGCTTTAACTTTTGGTCAGGCAGTTGAACCAGATGATCATTGTAGGTCCCTTCCAACTGAAATATTCTATTCTATTCTATTCTATTCTATTCTATTCTATTCTATTCTATTCTATTCTATTCTATTCTATTCTATTCTATTCTATTCTATTCTATTCTATTCTATTCTATTCTGCCTCTAGTAATGATGATATGCCTTATAGAAGTTTATAATCCAAAGACATGTTTGAAGGACAGTGTAGCAGATCGATCAATTATAATTGTGGTTGAAATGGAAATAACAGATTATAGGTGAACAACTGCCCATTATCGAAAAATGGAAAATGAAAAATCAGGGATGAAAACAAGGGTAGATGGCCTGAGGATAGCATTACAGTCTTCTGTTTCTGAGAGATAACAACCTTCTTCCTGTGGTTTGGTCTCCAGTTGGTTCTTCTGCAATCATCTGTGTTGCTGATGCAGTGATTCAGAAAGTACTTTGTGTCTCTCAGATTTTATAGCATTGATGAAAGGTCGATATGTGTTTCTGTTGCTTCTGTGCAAGTACTCCCAGTAGTTTTCATGGTGTCCCCAAAATGCACCTCAGAAACATTCTTGATTTTTTGTCTTCATGAGTGGTTATGGCAAAGATGAACTGACAAGGAAGCAAGTACGATGAGGTAAACAAGTGAAAGGAGTAGGAAAGTGAAATCTGTTAAAGTCTGAACGGAGCGTCTGTGTATCTACGTATCTCTGTGTGTAACTCTTTACAGGTTTTTGGGTTGTTTTTTGTTGTACTCTGATATGGCTGTTATTATTTGTTACCTTCCCAAAAGTGGCATAATTAAGAGCTGTTGATATTTTTGTGCATAGTTCTTTCCTTCTTTCTTGATATACAGTTTGCTTTATCTGTTTTATTTTTAAGTCTGATTTCATGTCGACTGAGTGAATTTACATTTGCTGAAGGTGAGGTGATTCCCAGATCCTGGAAGAGTTTTTTCTTGGTTTTGAACTGGCTCTCAAAAGAGCTATATTGTCTCAGAAAACTGAAACTATTGACAGTAGTCATTGCCTTAGAGTAATTGGTAGGTGAAATCTTAATAGGTAAAGACAGAGAAACCCCTTCAATTTGATATGAAATTCTAAGGAGTACAACAGTAGAAGTTTTAACATAAACCTATTGGGAAATTATTAACTGGGCAACAGATTCTTATTGAAAGGCTATCAGAAACAGAAAAAGATAGTGTCCACTGCCCTTGCTTGCCCTCCCTGCATCTAGCCACCAGTGGGGACTAAACTGCTAGTTCCTCAAGTTTAATAGTCAATGATAGCTATATCTGTGAACTCTCTAGTTTCATTTTGAAACTATTAACTTCTGGCTTGTGGCAATGTACAACACAATTTAATTGTGTGCTGTCTGAAGAAGTACTTCCTTTTCCTTATTATAAATGTGCTCCCTAATTACTTCATTGGACACCCCATACTTTCTTTATTATGAAAAATCATTACGAGATATAATAATAACTAGTCACTCCATCTAAGCCTCTACAAGTTAGTCATAATTTCTGTGGATTTTTATGGAGATCTTCCATAGTTGCACGTTTTTGAAGCCAAAAAGTTGTAGCCTGCTTAATCCCTCCTTGCATTTTACTGGAACTCTATACCACTAGTAAGCCTTGTCACCTTCTCCAGACTGTTCACAGTGAATTTGAGAACTCTTGCCTGTGTGCTAATGGCCAACTGAGAACTTGTGATTAGGTGTAGTATAGGTGTAGCACGTTTGCCTTTCCCAGGTGTATTACTTCACACTTGGCACCTTTTTAGTTCACCTGTCACTTTATCAGTCATTCATTATTGAAAATATCATTCTTTACAGTTTCAATCTTCAATATCCTGAATAAAATGCTTGCTCTCAGTGTCCAACTTCCCAAACTGCTGAAGAAACTTGGTTTTGCATTTTGGAAATTTTGCAGTATAAAATATAAACCCAACTCTTTTCCATTTACAATCTAATGTAGCTATATTTTGCATTTCATCATATTTTTGTGGGGTTTAATTTTCAGGTATGTTGTTTTCCTGTAACCAGTTCATATTTCTTTGCATTAAACTCAAAAAAACATTGTTATGAATTGTCCCTAAGATATTTTGGTCCTTCTGCCTTTGATTGAAATAGAAATGTTAATAAAGTGTGGATTCACAACAGTCCATCAGTGCTCAGACAAGATGCTTTAACTCTTACATGTTCTTACAAACAGTTTTTGCTTTTTGTTTTGACAGTGACTTGCCTGTCAGCAAGCAGTCTTGATGTTATACATTTGAACTAAGATAAAAAAAATCAAAACTAAGCCTTTGTGGATGGGAGGTTGTTACCTATTATCAACTCAATTGGAATCCCATGGAGAATGCAAACCGAGTATGTGTGTAACAACCTGTTATTCAATACTTTGTGAAACAACTAAAAGTAGTGGTCCACTAATAAAAGCTATATTTTACAATGAAAATTAAATCATCCTTTAATTAAGGACCACTAGCAAACTCAAATGATTTTAGAGGGTTTTTCTGCTTTTCCTGTCTTTATTGCAGACTTTCTTCTTGAACACCCTTGCTGTTTGTGCATTTCTGCTTGCAGGGAATAAGACTTCAAAAACTACACTATGTTCCACCATCGGATGCTGCAAATCATGCTTAGGTTTTCTTTTTTAAGGTATAATAATTTTTTATTTTATACAGTGTTGTTATATGCAGGGATTTCATCTCTTCTCTCACTATGTTTTAATTTTTAGTGAGATCTGTGTTCACTTAAAACTGTTCTCTCAGGCTCTTGTGAAGATAGATTGCTGTGTATTTCCTATTGCAAAATTGTTTCAGAAATTGTTCAAATTGAGTTATATTTTCATGTTATGATCCTTTCTGTAGCTCCTTGCTTTTAGTATTTGCATAGATTAAGATATATAGCACTTTCTGAGTAAGAGGCTCCACCCAAAGCTAAATTTATTGTAAAAATACATATGATGTTTCATTAAGATTTTCTAACATCTGTGCCTCACACAATGCTTTCTGACTTCTAACTGGGTAGAGTTTGTTTCTTCCTGGAGCACTTTCTGCACTCCTGATCCCTTAACCAGTTGTCCCAAGGCCCTGAAGTCTCTCTTTATTGCCCTCAGACTTCTTGTTGCAACTTCATTGCTGCCTACCTGAAAAATCAGTAATGGATAATAATCTGAGGGCTGTACCAGAGTAGGAAGCTTTCTCTTCACATCTTTAACCTGGGCCCCAAGGAGGAAGCAGACTTCCCGAAGAAGTGGCTCCAGTCTGCATATTGGGCCTTTTGCTCCCTTCAGAAGGGAGTCTCCTATGACAACGACCCATCTTTTCTTCTTTATGGAAGCAGTTTTGACACAGGGCATAGGCTGACTTAACCTTGGCAACACCTACAAACTAGATTAACTGCTGTCCTCATTATTGTTTGGTTCCACTTGCAGAGCCTCATACCTATTATGCAAGGGCACCTGGAAAGGTGGGGTACTCACAGAGGAGATGCACCTGCTGCGCTGGGCAGGAACTTGTCACCATTGCCCCCTATCCCTCAAGTCACTGTGTTCAGCCAGGTGGAGAGAAGATAGGGAATCCTCTGTATCATGTATCCTGTCTGCCTGTTGGATTTGTCTCAGGGAAGGTAGGGTGTTATTCCAGTAGTCTCTCTCTCACACTCCCTGATACTCCTCAACCTACTCACCTCCTCCTGGAGCTCTGCCACTAAATGGAGTTCTTCCTCTACTTGGGTGCACCTCCCACAGGTGTACTCACTACTGCCATCCAGTACTGGCATAAGAGCAGGGCACACCCTGCAGTCTGGCACCTGGGTGGCAGCATGTTCCTACTGGAGATCTGTCTGGGCAGCTGCGTGAGTTGCAGTGGGTGCAGAGTTTAGAGAGGGCATGGCTTTCTGCCAAGTGGATACTGTTGCTCCCTGGTCGAGCTGGCAGGGCTTCAGCTCCCTTCCTGCACACCCTTCCTGCTAGCACTCCCTAAGGGCTTCTTTTATACCTATGGGGAGACTTGACCGCCGTTGTCAAGCGAGCTGCGGGCTCCCGGTGGGTCTCTCTGCTCCCTCGGTTCGGGGAAACCCCACCTGTGCACTGCGCTAGAGCACTCCGCTGCCGATCATGCCAGCACCGGAGCTGCTCGTCTCGGGGACTGAGTGCTAGTTTCAGTCACACCACGTTTAAATCTCCCGCTGTTGCTCATAACTAGAGTCAACTGAGATCAGTATAAAACTTCTCATAAATTTGATGGGTTTTGATTGTTTTGACTTCTAAAATAACTTCTTTAGGACATGCAAATCAGAGAATTTTGGGAAAGTTAGAAAATTTCCAATTTTTAGAATTTGGAAAATAGATTCATTGCTCTGGTGACCAGCTAAATTGAGCAAATACTGCCTAATTGTTTTTCACTTTTCAAGTATGAACTATATGAACTGAACCAGGAATGCTATATTTTTTAAACTGAAACACAGAAGAGTAAGACTGATTTCTGTTAATATTTTTGGCTTCCAGCTTTACTGTAAGTACCCAAGATATTGCACAGGCAATATAGACGGTTATAGGTTTGTTCTGCTTGAAT
Organism: Falco rusticolus; assembly: GCF_015220075.1. Taxonomy (NCBI): domain Eukaryota; kingdom Metazoa; phylum Chordata; class Aves; order Falconiformes; family Falconidae; genus Falco; species Falco rusticolus. Next base: position 3,526,195 of record NC_051209.1, read on the forward strand.
GAATTAAAGGGAATTACTGCTAGGCCCCTCCTTTTTCTTCATGAGAAGGATAATGCTGGCTCCACAGCATTTGTTCCCCTCTCTGGAATCCTGTTAAATGAGGGTTTTTCCATCTGTTGAAATTACCACAAACATTTGTGGCTGATATGAGACATCACCTGGGACCTTGTAGTAAGAGATAGCATTTTTTTTCCACCATAGACTTGTCAACAAGTAGACAGGAGGACACTGGAACTACATAGACATAGTAGACTAGAGGTTCCTTGACATCAGTGTGACAGCAGAAAAAGCACCTAAACTCCAAAAGTTTCCCAGAGAGTTTGCATTGTATCATCTCTCTTGGATAAAATTCCAGTGGTTTGTTGTTGTTTTTTTTTTAATCTATCAAATAGAAAAGCAAGAAATGGCAACTTTTTTTCTTCTCATAACCATTTTAAAGTAATCTTTATCTAGCTTTTAGAATAACCAGCAAAAAAGTATCACACAAAGCTATTTCTAGAAGTATTATTTGCAACTACTGAGAATGCCTGTTTTGTTCGTATATTATTTAGCAGGTATCAGTCATCAGTCTTGGCAAGATCATACAATTATAAACTAAAGAAAGAATGCAATTTTAATACTCACTATCACCATGAGCAATAGTTAGCAATGGAATTATAAAATAAGGAGTCACAGAACTGCTTGTCAAAGCAGTTCAATGCCTCTTTGATTTCCCCAATATCTCTCCAGAATGTCCAAACATAATGACCAAAAAGACATTTTTGTCATGATTTATTTCATGTACAGGAGCAAATGTTGCAAGAATAAGAAGCCATACAGAAGTCTGAATCACAGAATCATAGAATACCTCAGGTTGGAAGGGACCCATAAGGATCATCAAGTCCAGCTCCCTGCTCCTTGCAGGACTATCCAAAACTAAACCATATGACTAAGAGCATCGTCCAGATGCTCCTTGAACTCTGACAGGCTTGGAACTGTGACCACTTCCCTGGGGAGCCTGTTCCAGTGACCGACCACCCTCTCAATGAAGAACCTTTTCTTAGTGTCCAATCTGAACTTCCCCTGACGCAGCTTCATTCCATTTCCTCGTGTCCTATTGCTGGTCACCAGAGAGAGGAGATCAGCACCTCCCCCTCTGCTGTCCCCCTTGAGGAAGTTGTAGACTGCGAAGAGGTCACCCCTCAGCCTTCTCTAAGCTGAACAAGCCAAGTGACCTCAGCCGCTCCTCATAAGTCTTGCCCTCGAGGCCTTTCACCATCTTGGTCACCCTGCTCTGGACACACTCTAGCAATTTGTTGTCCTTCTTATACTGAGGCACCCAAAACTGCACACAGTACTCGAGGTGGGGCCGCACCAGTGCGGTGTAGATTGGGACAATCACCTCCCTTGACTGGCTAGCTATGCTGTGCTCGATGCACCCCAGGGCACGGTTGGCCCTTTTGGCTGCCAGGGCACACTGTTGACTCATATTCAACTTGCCATCAACCCAAACCCCCAGATCTCTTTCCGCAGGGCTGTTCTCCAGCCTCTTGTCCAACAATTTGTATGTACAACCAGGATTACCCCGTGCCAGGTGGAGAATCCAGCACTTGCTCTTGTTAAATTTCACACGGTTGGTGATTGCCCAGCTCTCTAGTCTATCCAGATCTCTCTGTAAGGCCTCTCTACCCTTGAGGGAGTCCACAGCACCTCCTAGTTTAGTATTGTCAGCAAACTTACTTAATGTACATTTGACTCCTGAGTCCAGATCATTTATAAAAACATTAAAGAGCACTGGCCCTAAAATAGAGGCCTGGGGAATCCCACTGGCTGCCAGCCTGATGTATCTCCATTTACTATAACCCTTTAAGCCTGACCCGTCAGCCATTTGCTCACCCAATATACTATGGACTTCTCTAGCCGCATGCTGGACAGTTTACCCAGAAGGATACTGTGAGAGACAGTATCAAAAGCTATGCTAAAATCCAGAAACACCACATCTACTGGCTTCCTTTGTTCAGCTAGATGGGTGACCTTGTCATAAAAGGAAATTAAGTTAGTTAAACAGGACTTTCCCCTCATGAACCCATGCTGGCTATGACCAATGCCTGCATTGTCTCTCAAGTGGTTTTCAATAACTCCCAGAATAACCTTCTCCATAATTTTGCCAGGCACTGAAGTGAGACTGACAGGCCTGTGATTATCAGGGTTTTCCTTCTTACTCTTCTTGAAAATTGGGGCAATATTTGACAGCTTCCAGTCGACTGGGACCTCTCCAGACTCCCAAGACCCTTGAAAAATAATGGAGAGAGGTCCCGTGATGACATCAGCCAGCTCTTTCAGTACCCTGGGATGAATCTTATTGGGCCCCATAGATTTATGCGCATCCAGCTGGAGCAGCAAGTCTCAAACAAGTTCAGGGTCGGCTGGGAGCTTATCATTCCTCCAGTCAGGGCCTTCCAACACAGGGCTCTGAGGGTCCCAGGGCCCATCATTGGTGTTAAAGACAGAGGTGAAGGAGGCATTAAATAGCTCTGCTTTGTCTATGTCCCTATTTGTGAGGTGAGTGAACTCATCAAGCAAGAGCCCAATGTTATCTCTGATTCTTGTTTTGCTGTTAACATATTTTAAAAAGCTCTTTTTGTTGTCCTTCACAGTGCTGGCCAGCTTGAACTCTAATCGAGCTTTGGCCACACATTTTCTCCCTACAGTGGTAAACAGCATCTCTGTAGTCCTCCCATGTTGCCTGTCCTTGCTTCCAAAGTCTGCACACTTTCCTTTTCCACCTAAGTTCTAGAAGATCCCTGCTCAGCCAAGCTGGCCTGCCCCACTTGCTTGACTTCTGATGCTTTGGAATTGCCTGCTCCTGCACTTTTAAGAGATGGCTCTTAAAAAGTGACCAGCATTCCTGGACCCCAATACCCTCAAAAGCAGATTCCCAGGGAACCTTACACACTAGCTCCTTCAGCAGCCCGAAGTCTGCTCTCCCCATATCCAGGGTTGAAGTTTTGCTGGCAGTTTTCCTACTATCGCCAATGATTTGGAACTCAGCTACTTCCTGGTCACTGTGACCAAGACAGCCACCAATCACCACTTCGCCCACAAGCCCCTCTCTGTTTACAAACAACAAATCTAGAAGGGAACCTTTCCTAGTTGGCTCCCTTAGTACCTGCACCGAGAAGTTATCTTCAACATGCTTCAGAAATTTCCTGGACCTGTTCATGTCCACTGTATGATATTCCCAGCTGATGTCTGGGAAGTTAAAATCCACTCATAAGGACAAGGGCAGCTGATCTAGAAATATCCCTTAATTCCTTGTAGAATAATTCATTGGTGTCATTGTCCTGGCTGGGTGGTTGATAGTAGACTCCCACAAAAACATCCACTTTATTTGCTTTCCCCTTCATCTTTACCCAACCATGTCATCACCAACTGTAAGCACCATGCATTCCAACCCCTCCCTTACATACAGCATCACCCCCGTGCCTTGCCTGCCATGCCTATCCCTCCTGAAGAGCCTATAACCATCCATCATGGCACCCCAGTCACAGGACTCATCCCACCAAGTTTTGCTGATGCCAATGATGTCATAGCTCTGGGACTGGGCCAAAGCTTCTAGTTCCTCTTGTTTATTCCTCATGCTGCACGCATTAGTATAAAGACATTTCAAATGTGCTCCAGTGTACTCAGCACATTGTGGAGCAGACTGAAGGACCTTGCTAGCACACTGTCCCTCAAACATTGGTGTGCCGCCCCCAGGCTTATCTCTAGTGAGCCTGGTTTTATCCCTTTAACCTTTCAAATCTAGTTTAAAGCTCTTTCAATATGAGAAGGCAGTAAAAGGGCAGAATAAAGAAAGCACAATAATTGAAATCCACATCATCTCTTTCCATCTTGCAGAGAATTTCTAAAGCTGTAAAAATGGGGGTCCATTGCAAAGTAGACCTATTAGCCAGAATGACTCCTGCGCCTGTTGTGCTCTCTGGAATTCAACCGGAGGTGTGGGAGGCACAGATCCATGCAATCTCCATTGAGACTTCTGTCTGTCCTTGGATATCTGCCACGTTTAGGGAACAGTGTAAGAGGCAGACAGAGAAGACAGTTGTTACTCTGCACCTTCTGCCACTGGACAGCTGTTATACCTATATAATTTCATGTCAATAACTATCAGTGACAAATACAGTAACAAATCTTTCATCTTCACATCAAAAAGAGATCTTTCCAAGGGGTACTGACATGAGAGGGAAAATCCAGCTTCTTATACCCAGGTTTTCAGAATGCTTAATTTACATACGATACAGATGCAAGTTAATCAATTACATAAAATTAATAACATTTTTTTCAAAGCATGGTGACCAAGAAGGTAGCTTTTATATTAGCATCTTTGTAAAGAGGAGTCTAAACTCAGGATTTATGTATAAGACTTAGGGAAGCTATTTATTCCACATACCTATGCTGTTAGCAAAAAAACCCAACCTAAACAACAAAACCCTAAACTCAAAAAAACAAGCTAACTGAGAGAGTAATATATTCAGTAAGGAAAATCAGATGATGTTATAGTTTTTATATATTATATATATCAGATGACGCTACATGCTGGCATCTGCTAGCATTGTTCCAAACCATAGGCTTATTTAAAGAACTATTCTCTAAAAAACATCTTGTAAGTGATGTCAGATCTGACCTGGCATGACACAAATTACCTGACCTTCTTTATAGACAAAAGTAATAACACAGAAATATTCCATTCCTCCCCACCCCAATAAAATCATAGAATCATTTAGGTTGGAAAAAACCCTTAAGATCATCGAGTCCATCCTAACACTGCAAAGTCCACCACTAAACCATGTCCCTAGGTGCCACGCCTGCACATCTTTTAAATGCCTCCAGGGATGGTGACTCAACCACTACCTCGGGCAGCCTGGCTGTTCCAATGACATGCTTTTATTGGATGGGGAAGGAAGAGGGAAGAGTTGTCTGAAAAAAAAGGTAAGTTATTTTTTTAATAACATTTTGTGTATTAAAAGAAAGGCACAAGACAAAAACCAACACAGTCCTAGGATGGTCATGGATTGGTTAGTCATAGCAGGCTTACAGCTGTAGGAGATATCTACAGGGTTACTCTGTAGAAAGCTTCCAATGCAAATATACAGGCAGCTCAAATACACTGGCAATCCAAAAGGTGCTTTACTCATAGACAATCTGTCAATTCTGTTCTTTTAGAATCATAGAATCATTTAGGTTGGAAAAGACCTTTAAGATCGAGTCTAACTATTAACCTAGCACTGCCAAGTCCATCACTAAACCATGTCCTTAAGTACCACGTCTACACGTCTTTTAAATACCTCCAGGGATGGTGACTCAACCATTAGCCTGGGCAGTGTGTTCCAGTGCTTGGCAACCCAGCCTGTCCAGATCCCTCTGCAGAGCCTTCCTACCCTCAAGCAGATCAACGCTCCCAGGCAACTTGGTGTCATCTCCAAACTTCCTGAGGGTGCACTCAATCCCCTTGTCCAGATTGTTGATAAAAGTATTAAACAGGACTGGCCCCAATACTGAGCCATGGGGAAACTCCACTTGTGACTGGTCACCAACTGGATTTAACTCCATTCACCACAACTCTTTGGCCATCCATCCAGCTTTTCACCCAGTGTAGAGTACACTCGTCCAAGCCATGAGCAGCCAGTTTCTCCAGGAGAACGCTGTGGAAAATGGTGTCAAAGGCTTTACTAAGGTCTGGGTAGACAACATCCACAGCCTTTCCCTCATCCACTAGGCAGGTCATCTTGTGGTGGAAGGAGATCAGGTTTGTCAAGCAGGACCTGCCTTTCATAACCCATGCTGTCTGGGCCTGATCCCCTAGTTGTCCTGCACGTGCCACGTGATGGCACTCAGGATGATCTGCTCCATAACCTTCCCCAGCACTGAGGTCAGGCTGATGGGCCTGTAGTTCCCCGGATCCTCCTTCCTGCCCTTCTTGTAGATGGGCGTCACATTGGCTAACCTCCAGTCTGCTGGTACCTCCCCAGTTTGCCAGGACTGTTGATAAATGATGGAGAGTAGCTTGGCAAGCTCCTCTGCCAGCTCCCTCGGTACCCTTGGGTGGATCCCATCCAGCCCCATAGACTTGTGTGTGTCTAAGTGGAGCAGCAGGTCGCTATCCATTTCCCCTTGGATTATGGGGGCTTCATTCTGCTCCCCATCCCTGTCTTCTAGTTCAGGGGGCTTGGTACCCCAAGAACAACTGGTCTTACTATTAAAGACCGATACAAAGAAGGCATTAAGTCCCTCAGCCTTTTCCTCATCCTTTGTCACTATGCTTCCCCCTGCACCCAATAAGGATGGAGATTCTCTTTCGGCCTCCTTTTGTTGTGAATATATATAGAAATATTTTTATTGTCTTTTACTGCAGTAGCTAAATTCAGTTCTAGTTGGGCTTTGGCCCTTCTATTTTCTCCCTGTGTAACCTCATGACATCTTGTAGCCCTCCTGAGTTGCCTGCCCCTTCTTCTATGAAGATATTGTGCTTTGGGAAACCTTCCTCTTAAAATTCCAATAACTAATTGGAAGATACTTTATCTTCCACCAAATCCTTCCATAAAGCGTCACACTCCTGGCAAATTTCCAGCTATAAAGATTTTGTGGCTGTTTCCCATCCCTGTATTCCTTTTAAGGCACCTTCCTTCCCAATCTCCAGACTCAGAAGAAAACCAAAAGAAACAAGTACATTCCATACAACTCTGACAGCAGGGCCAATCCCCAACAAATTAAATTGTTTGGTACCAGTTACCCTTATTCTGTCTCTTCCAACAGAAAGCCTTTCAGGGCACAGTCTGTCTCTTTTCTGTGCTTAAAGGACACAAAAGGCCCAGTCCTCACTGGGAATGCTGGACAGTATTTGGATTCTAACAGATGCTTTGGTCTTCCCTCCATTATCAGACCATCCCTACAAGACATCACGCTCAGACTGCTGAGGATCTTCTACATTTGTCATCAGACATTAAATCCATATACAAATGAATGTACATTTCTTCTTCTTTTAAAAGACTCCTTGTCCTTCTTCTCTCTGTATGTTGGCTTAAGCACAATGAATCTATTCCTTACAATCTCTGAATCTGTGCTCACAGTTTGCTGTGCACAGGCTCCTGTAGTTGCGTGCAGCCTAATATGAGCTGGCCCAATAGTCAGAAACCAAACCTCTCAATACACACATTCAAATACAGATTTTTGAATATGCAAATACAATAGTCATAGTGGTAAGTGCATGGAACACAAATCCCTGTGAGGGTTTTGACTCCACTGTCCATATGGAACTACAAAATCACCATGCAAACACAAAAAGTGTTTTCTAAACTGCTCATCACCTTAGGCCCAAACCAAACAAGCACAGAGACTGAATTACCTCTTGCCCATGGAGAAAATATTGCTTTTGATCGCAGGGTTGAGGTTTTTGGCAAGGTATCAGGGAACTCCCTGTGTGGCTGCCTGTATCATACAGAACTGTATGTAGCTAGAGGGCAAACATAAGGTTCCCACTGTGTCAACATATCAACCTTTGTAAACACAAATATGGAATGTAAAATAAGAAGCGGCAAGACTATATCATGCCAGCGGTACATGCTGTATTTATTTTTTTAGTGCATATGCTCTGAATCAAAAGATCTTTGCAGGGGTTCCACTGCCATTCTCCTTCAAAATTAGGCATTTCTAAATGCACAACAGCTGATGAGAATACTTTTCAAGTTGAAAGAAACCCTATATGAAGAAATCTAATTTAAGAATGTCTATTTTTTTCTTAATACCTTTTTAGGTTTTATTTTCTCACTATAGTGTATCTTGAATCACTGTCAGTTATTAAATTGTATCCAGAGGGTATTCTTGCAATGCAGTGTTTAAGGACAACAGCTCTCCCAGCATCTTCAGTTACCAACTCCCTGCCATTGAGGAGGTTATGGAGAAGGTACATACTGTAGGAACAAAATTTCACATAAACCATCTGTGATAAAAGGATGGTTTATATTTGCATATTTTCTAATCAATTGTGATTTTTGTACTGAACCACTGTGATTTAAAAGTCAGTGCATATACTGACTTTCACATGTATGAGTATAGAAAAAAGCCAGGAAATTATCTTACATCTTATATTGTTAGGAAATGAGAAAGCATAATCTGTAAGGGGGAGCCTCTTTTTGATTGTTTGTTTAGGAAAGACTAGGCTGCTTGTGATCAAATTCAGGAAGAAAAGGATATTATTAGGATAGCAAGGAAAGCAGGATGTAAACTACTCAGGTCTAGTTGCTCTCATTAATTCCAAGTAAAATTATGTCTACTTTCTCTGCCCTACAGTAGAATTAACATTCCTGTCCAGAGAGTGAAAGACTTCAAAGATCTTAGCATGAGAAGAATAGTTTTAAGATTAACACATATAGCTTATTTAAATATTAAAGCCCAGTGTTTAGAATCAGAATATTCGTACTTGCTCTATGGCAGCATCCAGATTTTATTGAGTATTTCTCTCAGTCAAGATCAATTGATCTGTTGATAGTGGTAAAGAAGGACGTAAAGATGTAGAGCCCTCTGGCCTCAGCATTTAATCAGTTTTTGGAGGAGTAGCATATTGTTGACTAGGAAGATGATAGCCAGGTACCTCTTTATTTTCAAAAATGTGCACAAGATCCTATTTCACTAAGTACTAAGCATATGAGCTAATAGGTCATTCTCCATTTCAGAAAAGTATGCATTTCTAGTGACGACTATTTTCCAAAGAAGCTTGACTCTCAGCTGCCTAATAGGATTGTGCTCACCACTGCTGTTTGTGCTTTCTCTCGTTCTCCGCTTCTGTCAAACATACATATGAACCACAGCCTGTCAATCCTGCAGCCTCATGTTTGCAATATGCCAGCCCATTTGACATAGCTTCTTATTGGCTCTTTGACCTCAGCTATCGCTTTGAGCTGCAGTTCCTGTATGTTCACAAAGGAGAACCTGACTATTCCTTCATTTACCATCTTTTTAAAAACCGAAATCTATGACATTAAAACTTTCTATTATTATCATAGAAAACACAAACATTATCTTGTCTATGACCAAAAAATGTCAGCACTTGGTATTTACAGACATTGTAGTTTCAGCCTAAATAATAAAAACCTGTACTATCTAAGGATATTAATGAATGGACTTATACATATAATCAACTGTTTACAGATTTCTGAAAGATATATTGAATTTGGTTTATGCATGATACCAAAGTTGCTTTTGAAATGGACTTCATCCAAAAGGCATTTCAAATATTACATGAATGACATTTGAAAACTGTTAAGACTAAGACTTTGAGATGAAAGCAGTTAGTATTGTAATCAAGGACTGATGAACAAATAAACAGTGAATAAACAATGGAGAAACAATTCTGTGTGTCTCAGTAAACACATCATATGCCTAAACATGCTCCTTTGCTTCCCTGGCAATATTTGCATAACTTATGCCAGTTAATTTCATAAGATGGGTGAGTCCATCAAAGACCTCAGCTATTCCAAGGGGTCCTCTTCCCTCAGCTCTGCCCACCTTTCTACTCCCAGCTGCACTCTCATGTATTTTATTCACAAAATCATGGAATGGGTTGGGTTGGAAGGGACCTTAAAGCCCATCAAGTTCCACCCCCCCTGCCATTGGCAGGGACATCTTCCACTAGACCAGATTGCTCAAAGCCACATCCAACCTGGACTTGAACACTTCCAGGGATGGGGCATCTACAACTTCTCTGCTCTGGGCAACCTGTTCCAGTGTCTCACCACCCTCACAGTAAAGAATTTCTTCCTAATATCTCATCTAAATCTACTCTCTTTCAGTTTAAAACTATTGCCCCTTATCCTATTGCTACAGGCCCTACTAAAAAGTCTGTCCCCATCTTTCTTATAAGCCCCCTTTAAGTATTGAAAGGCACCTATAAGGTCTCCATGGAGTCTTCTCTTCTCCAGGCTGAAGAAGCCCAACTTTCTCAGCCTGTCTTCATAGGAGAGGTGCTTCAGCCCTCTGATCATCTTTGTGGCCTTCTTCTGGACTCATTCCAACAGGTCCATGTCCTTCTCATTTTGGGAGCTCCAAAAGCTGAACACAGTACTCCAGGTGGCATCTCTCAAGAGCAGAGTAGAGACCTGCTGGCCATGCCTCTTTTGATGCAACCCAGGATACAGTTGGCTTTCTGGGCTGCAAGCAAACATTATCAGGCCATGTTGAGCTTTTCATCCACCAGTAATCCCAAATCCTCCTCCTCAGGGCTGCTCTCAATCCATTCTCTGCCCAGCCTGTATTGATACTGGTTACCCTGACCCAGGTGCAGGACCTTGCACTTGGCCCTGTTGAACCTCATGAGATTCACATGGGCCCACCTCTCTAGCCTGTCAAGGTCCCTCTGGATGGCATCCCTTCCCTCCAGCATGTCGACTGCACCACTCAGCTCGTTGTCATTGGCAAACTTGCTGAGGGTGCACTCGATCCCACTGTCCACGTCCCCAACAAAGATGTTGAACAGCACCGGTCCCAGTACAGAACCCTGAGGAATGCCGCTCATCACCAGTCTCCGCTTGGACACTGAGCTGTTGACCACAACTTTTCAAGTGCAACCATCCATCCAATTCCTTATTCACCGAGTGGTCCACCCATCAAATCCATGTCTCTCCAGTTTAGAGACAAGGATGTCATGCAGGACAGTATCAAAAGCTTTGCACAAGTCCAGGTAGATGACATCGGTCACTCTTCCCTCATTTGTCAACACTGTAACCCCATCATAGAAGGCCACCAAATTTGTCAGGCAAGATTTGCCCTTAGTGAAGCCATGTCGGCTGTCACCATTCACCTCCTTATTTTCCATGTGCCTTAGCATAGTTTCTAGGAGGATCTTGCCAAGCACAGAGGTGAGACTGACTGGCCTGTAGTTTCCCAGGTCTTCCTTATTTCCCTTTTAAAAATGGGGGGGTTATTTCTCCTTTTCCTGTCCATGGAAACTTCACCGGACTGCCACAACTTCTCAATATGATGGAGAGTGGCTTAGCAACTTCATCTGCCAGATCTCTCAGGACCCGTGGATGCATCTCATCAGGTCCCATGGACTTGTGTACTTTCAGGCTCCTTAGATGGTCTTGAACCTGATCTTCTCCTATAGCGGGTGGTTCTTTATTCTCCCAGTGTCTGCCTTTGCCTTCTGTGACTTGGCTGGAGCACTTGCTGGTGAAGATCAAGGTGAAAAAGTCTTACCTGGCTCTGATGCTTGTTGGATCCTTTTGTGAATTGTTTTAAGTTACAATGCAACAAGGAGTTTTGAAATAGGAAAGTTCCTAAAAAATTCATAGATGATTGTGTGGCTAGATTATATTCCAGTAATCTTACTTGTTGGTCAAGGATTCATTCAAAAGCCACATATAGTTCTTAATACAAAATTGAAAACTTTGCAGGCTCATAAAAGGCAAATATAGATGTTAGAAAAGTGTTGTGGACTGTTCCTAGCAAGTAATGTGAACAAATGGCCACCTACAGAATATTCATGGCGTCTTTTTTAAAGATCTTTTCTTAAGAAGTATCCAAAGCAATTGGTGGATACCTTAACACGTTATCTCAGATTGAAAAATATCTTTTGAACAAGATAAAGATCAGCTAGTATACACAAGTTCTGCAAAAATCTAGCTTTCAGCACAGTCAAATATACTGACTTATGCTAATGCCAACTAAAATCATAAGCTTGTATCTACAATGGATCTTAACATTACAGTATAAGAAGATTTTGATTCACGTATACTGGGAAGGATGGACAGTTTCTGCTAGTTTTATGATGATTAAGAATTACCTCAAAACTTTCTAACTCTTATAGCTAATTTAGCATCTGGTAAAAGTCACTAGAATATTTTCTTTCATTTTATATTTAAAAAGGAAAAAGTTCATACCATGTAAGGGTTGAATAATATACATTCAATTAGTTTACATAGTTTCAATAGTTAGCCCCCTGGTTGGCTATCTCATGTCTTCTTGTTCAGAAACTTGACAAAGTATTGTCATATATTGATAACTTAGTTTGAATTTTCAGACTGAGCATGATTCTTCAGACAGAATTACAACTGTGTGGTTGGTTCATACATTTTCCACATAAAGAAGAAAACTTGCATCATATGTAGAATATCATTGCCAATATTCACAGTAAGTTAAGTTTTAATTTTACTATTTGATTTTAATCAACTTATACAGAAATTTATACTAGTTTTCTTTTTTAGTAGTTACTCTAAAAGTCATTATTTTATTAAACTCAAACTGCTTCAACCTGCTTTAAGGTTCAAATCTGAAAAAAAAAACCCCAAACATAAGAAACACACATTTCACTATGATTTTAATAGTATTTTCACAGTTCTATTTCACAAAATATCAACCAAAACAAAACCCATTTTCCCATGTTGGGCTCCTTTTGTGGCAATAATATTTACTTACATATATTGCGAGACCTAAAACCTACTGAATATTACTCTGTCTTCAAGAATGATCTACTACGTCAAAATGTACCTGACTCTTATAGACAACTTTACTATGGATAAATCTGAAGGGGTACATGCTGTTTTGCTAAGAATGAAGCATTCCAAAGTGTCATAAATGACAATTTCATTTTTTTTAATTTAGAAATAACTTAGACAAATATTATTGCTATTGCTTATAATGTCTTTTGCAAATAAAAACAAATATAATGAAATATAACTGAAAAATTATGTTCCTTTTGCTGTACTCTGATCTACCATAATATACAATAACATTTGTAGTCTGTTACAAATAGTATTTTCAAAATGACTGCTGGGGTTCTACTTTACACATATACTGTACATATTCATACTCTTACTTACACACAGGTTTTATATATGTGTGTTTGTTTAGTTCCAGAAAGCATGTCATGGAAACCAAACAAATATAACATGCTCTGAAAGGTTTTCTTTATAGAGATGTTCTGCTGAATAAATACTGAAGTGTGCAATTTAATAAAAAGAAGGGGAAAAAAGAAAAAAAAGAGAGAGACAGACAGATTGTAATAGAAATTATCTTGCTACTTGAAGATTGCTATGCATCCTGGGTGAGAGCTCAGCTGGAAGTGATGTATGAGGACTCTGAAAGTCACATTGTATTGTACTGTCTTAAAAGTACCAGAATGAAGAGAACAGTTCTGAGATATTGAGATGAGGAGAGGCTATTATCATGTCCTGATGCCCTACTGAGGGAATTGAATATGTCCCTTCTCCAAAGCTCTTATCTGAAGCAGTCAGAAAATTGATAGAACTGTGAATTGTTCTAACAGTGCTTAGAAGTTCAGAGCTGAAACCTTCCTCTGGAAAGCAGCTTAGTAATATTTTTTTTTTTAATTAAAATCAAGAGGAAGCTAAAGATCTTTGTAAGCCTCTTCAAACAGCTTTCTCATTGTAATCTACATAATCACAATAAAAAAAGAAATAATTTAAAGGTTAGAATACACTGTTTACTTATGAAAAGAGATGTGATAGACACTTTACATTCAACAATGTGAGAAAAAGAGTTCAGGAAACAGTCTGACACAGAAAACATAATAATTTTGAATTAATTTTTAACTTTCAACATTGCATGGAAATTTGGGCTTTTATGGAGATTAGTTTGTGATGTTTACTGGAAGAATCTTGAGGAACCCAATATGTGGGATGGGAAGAAGGCCTGTGGTTATCCTATATCAACTACAATAGCCAACATTATAAGCAACAGGAAAAATCTGGTAGATAAAAGTTACCTAAAAAAAAAATAATTCTAAATTCTAAGGTTCCAAACTTTGTCGGAAATTTTGGGAAAGGAGATGAAGCATGTATGTTAAACTGAGCTATAAGCAGAATTGTACAAAATATTTGCAAATAACCCTTAGAATATTTCTCTAGCTTTAATACTTGACACAAATGTTATGTTCCAACTATGCTATATATAAAGACTGGTCATGAATAATTTTAGTGAATTTGATTTCAGGAAATATATAGAATCATAAAATCATAGGATATAAGGTTAAGCAATAACTTAGTATTAGCTGATAGGATAAAGACATAACTTCTAGTTACCTTAGGCAATTATAATACTAAAAAACACACCTCTAGGAGGAGATTTTATATGTAAATGTAGGACCACCTTAGTACAATAAGCTAGACAAAAATTAGAACATGTGCAAATGAGCTTTTATACAAGTGACCAATCAACTATTTCAGTGTGATGCTTTTTCTTGTTACTATTTTGTATAAAAGACACTGCATGTTTCCTAAAAGGTGTGCTGACTGCATTAGGTGCCTAGCACCCAATTCTGCAGCATTGAAACATCTTGATACTGTGTGTTGATTGGCTTATTGCATACCAGGTGAAGAACCCAGATTTGAGACAACAGTAGTACATTGTAAATGTGTAAAAATCAGCCTCTTGTCAAAATCTTTAGGGAATACTCATTAAATATGCATAACCTACACAAGCATTCACATTAGTCGGAAGTGAAATTAGCAGCATTTCTTTTGCACTACATTTAAAGAACCTGTAGGTATCAGAGGAAATAAAGGAATTAAGTTGCTCACACATTGCTAATAAAATACAGATTAAAAAAAGTTTGATCTGAGGCAAAGCATATTTTAACAATATTCACATAGGTCCATCACAGTAAAATATTATTCCTACAGTTCAAACAAGATTTCAACTGTTCTATCTACAATTTGTGTGCAAACAGGAATTCTGAGTTTCATGTTACTGAATCATTGTAGACTTTAATAGTTTGTGATTATACAAAGTTCACATATCTTGTTTTAAGCTGTTTGAATACAGCATGACAAAAGCAACTGAATGTGATCATCTCATTTCATGCATGTCTTATTTTATTCTATTTTGAGTCACTGAATCACTGGACTTCTGTCTTTAATAACTTATCAGAAACCTGATCAAAGAATTAAATGCTTTGAAATTCCTGCGCTTAGCAGGAAACTAAGAGTAGCAAATACTTTTCAAGAAGTATTCAGATCTCAGAGAAAACACTGCTTTAGGGATACTTTTCTCAAGATGACACATTCTTATAATGTCACTGAAATCAGGAATCAAACCTCTTAACACCAATGTAGTATTAAGAAGCAGGCACTCCTTTATTGCAGCGCTGGGTGCTTGGTGGCATCTCCACAAATCAAGCACACCTATGCAGATTTTACCATTACATTTATACACAGAATTGCAAGGTTGTACACTCCCAGTTACTATGATTAGTAATTTGCATATAATTATAATATCTGATGTGTCATCCTCTTCTGTTACTACGCTTGTGCAGAGGAAGGGTCTTCACCTGGGCAAGGGTCTTCTTGACCTGTGGGTGTGTTTTTTAGTATTATAATGAAGGTAGCTCACTTCAGGACACCTTAAAAGGCAGTTTTGTTGCCAAGTTGGACGGCTAGATATCTGCCTTGCCAAGCTGTCCAATAACTCATCCTATACACAATAGAACCTAGGTGCTCTGGTTATGGCCTAGAGAGTAAGGTTATTATGGTCTATAGAATAGGGACTTCAAGTAACACAGTCTCAGATAACAAGCAGCACAGCAACTCATACATCATTGGTTAATAAGTGCTAACATAATTCTAATATGGAGGTTAACTCCTTAAAATCAAGATGCTCCTATAGCTAACTGTTTCACAAACACAAAATATCGAATGATTTAGTAAAACTTTAAGACAATCTGCAACAAAAGGTGATGTGTTTTTAATGCTTAGGCTAAATCAAAATTGCTGGATAATTGTACAAAGAAATCGATAGTGATTTTACAGAATTCCTGAACCATCAGGAAATTAATATTGATATGGAGAAATAGTGTGAAATAGGGACAATAAACATCGATTGTGATTGTATATGTCTGCTCAAGGAGTGTAGGTGTGGTGATTGGTCACATAACCATATAGTTTTAAGGAAATACCTGCTCAAGGAGTATAGGTGTGGTAACCATATAATTTTAAGGAAATACCTACTCTTCTTCCTCTAACAAAGGGGCTATTTATAAAAAGGATGAGAAACATTCCAATGTTATCTAGAGATCTCCTAGCTAAAGAAAACCAGATGATCGACAAGGACATGAACTAGCTGCAAACTTGCAAGGCCACCATATTCCAGGAAAAGGACTGATAAGCTAATTAACATACGAAGTGAGAGTATGTGGGTTTAGGTAACGAATATGTATAGGCATTAATTGAATATTCATTTGTTTTATTGTATAAATATGAGATGGTTCATCACTTCAGGCATGCACACTTGTACTGGAGCGATCCCCCGAGCATCTGCGTGCAATAAGCATACCTACTTTATAACTTTCAAGTTATAGAGTTTAATTCCGTATGTCAATACAAATGAGTGATTTTCTTTGTATTTATCTTACTTGCTAGTCTAATAACACACTGATATGGAGAAATAGTGTGAAATGGGGACAATGGACATCGATTGTGATTGTATATGTCTGCCCAGGAATGTGGGTATGGTGACTAGTCATGGGTGCGATGTCTGGTCACATAGGCACACAGCTTTGAGGAGACCTCTACAGTTTTGAGGAGACGCCTGCCCTTCTTCCTCTAACAAAGGGGCTATGTAACAAAGAATGAGAAAAGGATGAGAGATATTCCAATGCTATCTAGAGGGAGGGAGTGCTAAGTCTCCTTGCTGGAGAAGATCGGATGGTCACAAGAACATGAATCACCTACAAACCTGCAAGACCACCACATTGCAGGCAAAGGACTGATAAGCTAATTAACATATGAGGCGAGAGTAAGCGGGTTTAGGTAACGAATATGTATAGGCTTTAATTGAATATTCATTTGTTTTATTGTATAAATGTGAGATGGTTCGTCACTTCGGGCATGCACGCTTGTGGAGGAGCGATCCCCCGTGCATTTGCGCGCAATAAACATACCTACTTTATAACTTTTGAGTTATAGAGTCTAATTCCGCACGTCAACACTAGCATGTATTAAACAGCTGATAAACCATTGTTTCATTACAAAAATAACTATGACAAAGATGTAAAATGAAAAGCAATGTTTTATAGGAAATGTGTTTTATGCAGACAATATCAGATTCTAGTTCAGAAATGAGCATTTTACTTTAGTCTTGTTTCTCACCTCTCTGCCCTTGCTTTGTTTAAGGAGATCCTGTCAAGAAAATAAAGTGATGAAAAAGGAAAAAGGAATCTGAGACCATGTCTGTTGTACAGGTTAGCACATGTACTAGCTATAAGCCTGTATCCTGTGTAGGAACATCCAGTATAAAGAGCATCACAGGATCCAAGAAATGGGCTTCTTCAACAACCAGTCTGGTAGGGAATAAAGACAGAAAGCAGTTCAGCCAGTGGGACACCTACCAACAGTTCTATTATCCCAAAATAGGACCAATGTGGGATCATCGTTTTGTTGCTACTGTGACCAGCAGGGACTGAAGGTAGTAGAGTACCCATGACAGCGTATACTTCCAACCAGGGCTTCCCCACAAGACTTTCAGAAGCTCAGTCTATTCATAAGCTACTGAAGTTTACAACTGATCAGAGAAAAGGTTTTAAAAAAAAGAAATTGGGAAGAGGAAACAGAGAGGGACTGAGAGAAAGGGGGTAGAGAGTTTCTGGCTCCAGTGACATGCTCTTTTGTAAGTAGCCACAATGCTGTATTAATTTTTCAAATGAACCTGTTTGTCCCTCTGAGCCCATTTAAGCAGTTGTCACTAGCTGTGGGAAAGCCAGTGAAGCCATACTATACAGCAGTTTAGATGTGAAACTCTATCAGCTATCAATGCAATGCCATTAGATTTCTTACAGTGACAATCCCATCCTATTTCCCATCCTTCCTAGACAACCTTGCCTATTCTTTGGTGAGAATTGCTCCATTGTACATACAGACATTCACATTCTTGATAAGGCATTCAGGGGAAAAGTTCATGAGCCACATCCTCTGTTGGTATAACTTCATTTCCTTTCCCCCTTCTCCCAAGAGTAAGTGGGTGATCTGACTCCCTGTGTTGAAAGGTAACAAGGTTCTCTATTCAGCTGCAGTCAGACTTAGAGTATGTGTTAAGGCCCAGACAGCCTGCGATGCTGAATAGAGATACTAAAGGTTCATGTTTCTCTGCTGGGAATTTTCACAGACCAGAAAGGAATGCTGTGTTTTTGTTGTACAACTTCTGATTGAAAACTGACAGAACTCCAAAGCATAAAATCAGTTATTCTCATAGCACAAGACATAAAAATGTAGGAATAAAAGTGACCAAGAGGATTTGTTGGCTGGCTTAAGTGAGCAATGTTAAGACTGTAATGGGACAATAAACAGAAATGTAGAAACAGGTCACTGAAAATCTGAGTCCTGCTGATTAGACTGGTCATTACTACTAATCATTCTGCTTAATCTCAGGCAAACACTTTGCTTTTGAAATGTTCTTTTGATGGAATAGTAGAATTCAATAGTAATAATAATTATTATTATTTATTTTTTCCATAAACAGAACATTTCACAACATAATTTTTATTGATAACTGAGTTTGACCAATGATTTGCAATGTGTTGAAAATAAACTCAAGTTCAGAGTAATCAGTAGAGGAAATTTTCTACTAAATGTGATTAACAGCAACAGGCTTTGATTCATATCATGGAGTGGTCTTAGAAGGTGTGAACTGGATTTTTTTAGGAGAAAACAAAACCAGTTCATACAGTCCAAGCACTAACAGCTGTTTGGACCACAAAACGAGGTTAGAATTAATTCAAAGCAACCCTCCTGCAGTGCATACAGTGCAAATGTCGGGTCCTCTTTTCCTGCAGATCTTCATATTTGCTAACAGAACATAGCCTATGCCTTTTTTGATGTGTGCAGAGCATAAACAAGTATATAAATTACAGCACACTATCTCTTCCCACTGTCTTCAATAAAGCAATGTGTTAACTTTCATTGCATCAGATGTTAATAAAAACTAAAGTATATTTTTCACATTTGGCTGGCTAAACTTGAGGTATTTGTCAAATCCCACTGTGATAAACAGATTTGAAAAGAAACAAATGCCAAACCACAATTTATTATTTTAGCATGCTCAAAAAAAAGCAAGATCCAACCAAGTATCTCAGGAAAAAAAACATGCCATGGTCCTGTGGAAAAATTCAGGAGCCTAAGGCTGTGTCTTAGCTCTGCCAACTATTTGCTAACTTGTATGGATTAAATTTGACCCCTTAGAGACTCAGTTTCTTCATTGGTGCAATGGGGTATAATGGTAAAATAGACTGAAGCTTGCAAGGGACTCATATATATTCTTATTTTGTCCAACTTAACTGAAGACTGGGGACATGCCGACATACCATTTACTATGAATAAACATATTATTTCACAAGAATTTAATTCCAATTTCACCATTGCAGTTTCAACAATACTCCACTGAGCTTCTACCTAAAATTCCAAAACTTCAGAGATTCAGCCAGTATTAATTTATGGTGCTGATTCATTAATATGAATGCCAGGTTATTTTGAATATTAAAAAACTTGTTTCAGCTGGGATTCATGCACTCATACTACATTTATTACCATCTAGGACATGAAACAGCTGTACAGTTTGTTGCTTCATTTCCACTTCTTGCATTTGCTACAATTGCCTTCTCTGGGTTTTTGTTTGATAGATCTAGTCAGCTGAAAATAACAATACTTTTATGTTTGAACAGCAGCTTCCACTCTAATACCTTTACTTATTTTACGAAAGCACTTGATACTTTGCTGACATGCAAAGTACATTTACTGACTGATTTTGTTAGCCACAACCAAACAGGGCTTGAGTTTACCATGATGCAATCTTTCAGCTGGCTGAATCCACACTGCCTGGGAGGACAAGGTTCAAGTTAAAGCCAGTCCTTACCCCATACTTGCATTTCTCTGCTTTGCAAACTACCTGATGCATTGTCAAAGAAGGGCTGAAACTGAAACCCAAAGCACAAATTAAGAGTGCTGAACTAATGTCAAAAGACAGACAGTTTCATCAGGGCCTTAGGTCTTTTGTTTATTTTTACTGAAAAAGCCCTGAAGCACATCAATATAAAATTGGTGGTAACACCAATAACTGCTGCTCTGTGTTACTCTACAAAGCATACCAATGCTTTTGTATATTCTTAGTGTTGACTCATCCAATCTAATTCCTACAGTGCTTCTAGTAACTATTATATTTTAAGTCGCTCTTCCTAGAAAATAATACTACTGAAAATTACAGACTTAACCAGTAACATTTTAAATTTGTCCTAGTCCTAGTCTTAAATATTGTTAAAATTGTTAAACTATTAAATCTATTGTGTATGTGTTATCAAATTTTGTAACCAGAATGTATAAGCTAACTTAACAAATACTATATGAACATATGGTTTTGTTTAACAATCTGCACATATTCTTGAAGAAACAGAATGCACACATAGTTTCAACTCAGGATGTCCCATTCAAAGAACTATCAAGGATGATTAACTGAAGTAATTGCTGCTTAGGACAAGGTGACTTTGAAGAACAATTACATCCTGGAAGGTTCCAAACGCAAGACTCTTGCAATCAAGTTATATCTGATACTTGTTGGACAGATAGCCAAAGATGTGTCCTTAAGTGAACTACCTTCATTATATTAAAAATCACACCCCTTACACCAGATACCCTGGCCCACAAAGAGACCCTTCCTCAATGAGCATGCATGGTTAACCAATAAGATTGTGTAACCATTATGCAGATTACCATCCAATCAGTGTTAGAGGGTTGGAAGTTAACAAATTAATATTCATGTAATCGTGTATAAATCTGATTGTGGAAACTACCAAGGTGTGCTAGCTCATCTAGCACCCAAACTTCACAACTTTGTATTAAAAGCACTGTCTTGTATTAGACTTTTTCTTTGATTTTGCACACTGGGTAATGAATTTACTTTTGAGATGATGTATGCAAAAGGAAATTCCAGTGGGTGCATTGTAATTTTATGTATTGAAGGGTGACACTGTACTATGAACTGTGATTTATTTATTGTTATCCAGGGATATCTAAAATACACGTTTATTGTAATATAAAGGATAGTACTCTTTATATAGTTTAGTTTCCTTATTTTACTATCAAAGCTAAGAAAATCAATAAAAGAAATGGATGTCAGGAAAGGAAGGAGAGAGAAAAAAAGCTGGAAAGAAATTTTTTGATAAGAACATGTTGCCAAATGCAATTAATATTTTGTTTTTCTAAGCACTGTGTATTAAAGTCTGTTACTCACTGAGAGCTAATAATAAAAGTATCGCTGCTGAAGTTAAGCTAAGTTGTATGACTGCTTATTGTCTATTTTCATTTTGTCTCACTGAATAGCTAATTCTCTCACAGGATTATCCTCATTTCTCATAGACTCAATTATTAATGAATGCATTAAATGATGCCATAGTTTTGGATCACCTCATATGGGTCCTGAGCCCTGTCCCATTAAGGCAACTGGAACATTACTATTCATATGAACAGAGGGCAGAATGAAGTTTTTATATGGAGGTTTCACAGAAAGCATGCGATATTCCAAAAAGAAACATCAAACAAGCAGATCACTAAAGGCCAAATGTCAGTTCAGAGGTCAATTCTCATCTCTAGGCAAAACAGTGAAAGTATTTAAAAACTGCACCATGAAAAATAAGAATGAGATAGACATTGCAACATAAGCAGTCAACAAATTTTCTTGCTTTTTAAAGTAAATGAATAATAAATAAGTTAATTCAGATGTTTACTTTCTTTCTTGAGAAACCTACATTAATCACAAGCAAGTTTGCATTATACTGTAAGATTATTTTTCTCTGTTTTACATCATTATTTGAAACACATTTAAATTAGAAAACACTTTAGCAAAACCATTACTGTGACCACATGGAAGTAACACTTCTCTTAATTTTATTTCATACCTAACTATTTTTTGTATGCCTAGTACATAAGATTATTTTTGTATATTTAAAATGGCTTTTCAGGAAAAAGACCATTAAAAGCCACATCATCTAAAAAGAAACTTCTTAATTATATGTTTAGCATACATTTATATAAACTTCCATTTACAATATTTGTTTATCTTATTAGAAAATACACTTAATCTCATGAAAGTTGCACTGAAATATAATTATTGATTATTTTAAATTGACTTTACCAAATTTTAAAACAAAAGTGTTCCTCTAAACAGTGAAAGAAGGTTTTTGGAAATTCCCCTGACTCTTTCTGCAAATATATTTTCAATAGTGCAAAATTTAAATGCTAAAATAACTGAAGGCCACATTTCTCAAAAGTGGATGTTTTTGTTTTCTGCTTTTCCCTTCATCATTCCTTCCATGCTACTGAAACAGGCTGAATAGGGCTTAGTACCAGTGAGTTTAAATTGCTAAACAAGAGGCAAGTCTCATAATGTATTTTGAATATCTACAAGAAACATACAAAAAATTATAGCTGATTATGTTTTTCTCTATTCTTGATAATGTTCCAGTTGCTTCTGAAAGATATGTCTGCTTCCCCACCCTGGGAAGAGTAGTTCATGAATAACTGTCTTTAAAAATTAGAAAATATGTTATAGACTCACACCATGTTTCTTTTCAGAACAAACTAGCATGCTCACTTATTTTACCATTTATTTTAAAAAGCACAGGAATAGTGTTATATAATTATGCTTAGGCTTTTCATATTTCCAGTCTGGGATATCTAATGAAGAAGCATTCCAGTGTCTCAAGTTCTCTGTGTGTATGTGCCATCTCATCCTTCGATTTTTCCTGGGTTCTGATTTTGCATTTCTAATGAAGCTGAATTGACAAAGCGTGAAAATGGTCTAAAAGGAAAAACAAAGTGACCCTGCTTTCACTGTGCCAAGACTAATCAATATTCCAGAAGCTCAGCTTTCCCCTCTCTTCTGATGTGTTTTTATTTTTTTCAGAGTTGGGCTAAGAGTCTCCTCCCCTTTTCTTAAGTTACAGTGTTAGTAAATTTCTGTATTCCAAAGCATATGCAGATTGTTAGTTTTCTCTGTCTCCCGGTAGCTCAACTTCGCAGCTCTGTTGTATTTGCTGGGAAACCCCTACCTTAACTGACACCACTGTGGTCTTAGAGTACTGAAGATCTGAAAAGGTGAGCTGATCATTCTGCTTGGTGGTGTTTTGAGTATGGAGTCTTAATTTTTCACTGTCTTCCTTTGTATGTTACTTAATGTAATGATCTTTTTGGCTGTACCCATGTTCTGTCTTGAACTTAATGTAAGTTATAAAGGACAGATTAGCTGCATTAATCATCCTGAAAAGAAAAAACACTGCGAATGAATCTGTTTTTTTACAAAATACTGAAAATTAATTGTTCTGAAAAAAATCCTTTTTGCACACAGTAGTCGTGTCCAAGCTAGAATACTTATTAATTTAAATATCTAGCTCAGTCTAAAAATGTTTTCACTCTCTAAAGAAGGAAAGTACATATTATTCTGTCGAAATTCAGAGAGAATAGTGCACTAAGTGCCAATCTTCAAACATATGGTAAAAGCAGTGACCAATCCCATCAAAATAAATTTGTTACAACATGTTATTTACTCTAAAACATGCTGTTTGAAAACCTTGTGTATTTATATGTTAAGTGCTTCCTTAAAAAAGTATTTAGGTACTAGATTTATTAAAAGTATGATGTTAGAGTTGGACTGTGTATAAACAGAGAGTGATTTCAGTGGAAGCAACTAACTAACAATTTATGAATTTCTATTTTCTTCATAAAAACATGCTGGTGTATTAAATAATACTTCAGAAAAAAGTCTGGAAAACATCTTTGTACAGATTCCATTATTAAATAAATTCATACCAAGAAGCCACAAAAAAAATCATTTTAAAATGAAAAATAATGTCCTAATGAAGGATTTTTAATATTAAAACATTTCAAGGTTGATTCAGTGTGTGATTTCTTAAACTCAGATTATAACTCCATAACTGATGTCAGACCAAGCTAAGCATTACATTGCAATGTGTATTTGTATCACAGTCTGAATCGACAAGTGAGATATAAATTTTGATGTTTTACAGATGTGCTCTGAATAATTTATAGACTTCAAAGATGAAGTTATCAACATAAAATTGTCAGAGAAAACTTCTAAATAGTGGTTGAGGGATAAATAAACTATTCCTGCTGTGTTTTGCCATGTGAAAAGGAGGAATTCAGTCAATGCATTCAACCATTTTAAAACATCTGAAATGCAGAATGTTTTAAACTTTCCAGTTCAAGCAAAATATTCTCTTCAATAGTTAATGCAAAGGTGAGCTAGAATTTTTTTCAGATAACATGAGCCTGCTAAACAGATGAAAAGCAAGGCTGACATAATTTTTAATATTATAGCACCTTATGCTTCTATAAATTGTACCAATTTTACATTAGTATAACTCTAGCAACTGCAAAAAAAATTACTCCTGGGTTTTACAGCATGACAGCAAATTCAGATTAATTTCTGAAAATACAGGACATATATCTGATCAATCCATGATCTTAAATGTCTTTTCCAACCTAAACTATTTTATGATTCTATAATACTTTCAAAGAGTTCTTCTAACAGTCATTGAGGCTATTTATCAAAAAATGCAATCAACAACTTAGATATTGCAAAACATATAAATTTTACTGAAACAGAAAGATTATTTGCTTCCATGTAAACATATGGCTAATCATTCCTCTAAAACCTTACTGCGATATTTGATATTTCTTGTTGTACAGGTTTCTCCAGTACCTCCAACAGAAAAGGGTCTTCGACTTTTCTGAAGCAATATTGACAAAAGTTAATTGTAAGAGAAAACTTTCTGCAAGATAGATGACTAAAGGTAACAGAGAAGATCCAAAAACTGGAAGTAGGATGGAACGCTTTCAACAAGGAGTCCAGAAACATACACTTTTGGCAAAAAAAAAAATGCAGAGCATAACAAAGGATGATGTTAAAAGTTATTTATTGAGGAATGTCTTTGTGCTCTTCACCATTGTTGCTGTGATTCTTGGTGAGTAATTTGTTCAATAGGAATATTCTATTCTCCAATGCATTTGACAATGATGATTTACCAGGGCAATTTGCATTAAAAATGAGATCTCAGATTCTTCTGCACTGATAAGAATGTTCTGGCTTTGACAGCTGCATGTTGAAGTTTTGGGAAGAGCTGTTTTAATTATTCTAGTATTCCTAAGGAGAATTTTGGTGAAAGAAAACAGCTGGTTTATGGATTCTTCTCTTAAAGAATCAGGTACAATAGCTGAATTGAATGTTCTCAATTAAATATTTTTCTACCAAAATCAGCTGCAGCAAAATGCTCAGGATATAACTTTTATTTACCTCTCTCAGTTGCTCAATCTTACACATGCATTTTTCAGATGCAATTGCGGCAACAATGGAAATGCCACTTGTTCACAGGACTGCAAGATAGCACCTGATTAAATGCCTTTTTAGAATGTATGGCAAGGAATCTAGAACACCAAACAGCATTTAGATTTGAAATGCACCAAAATGTTAATTTAAAATATAGCTACACATTTTGAATTTACATTAGAAAGAGAACCTTCTGAGAAAAACATACAAATTTTTAAACAAAATTTCCTTTATATAATTATGTGATCACTTTTGCTAATTTTCCTTTAAGTACAGATAACTCTTCTAAATGACACTAGAGGTTTCATGAAATACCATTCCTTACAGTGTGAGCAAATTTTACTGTACTATTTTAATTTTTATTTTCTAATTAGTTTAAAATATATAACTGTGAATCTGCTAATCAAAACCCAAATGTTAGCACTTAAATATAGGAGTATATATCCTACACCTATGTAGGCCCTAATATCCTTGATGATGCTGTTTCACATAAATCTGCTTACTGTTTCTACAATTTTTTTTAGGAATTTAAAATTTTAGGGCTTTACCATTATTGGTGCTTGATACCACATCTGCAGAGTTATTTTAAATTAAATTTAGGTTTGATGGTCTTTTTCTGAGAGACAATTATATTAATTTTCATGTGGGTAAAATAAAGTACTTTGTTAGTATAACAGAAATGTCATTCTCATATTTATCAACAGTGTTTGATAACAAGTGCTTTTAATTACTAAATAAAAATGTGTTCAGTGCAAAACCCTCATTAATATCAGGGTAAAAGGCATTTAGGCATTTTACCTACAATGGTCAGGAAAGGCAGAACAAACTAAGCAGGTTTTGAAACTATCCAACCTCAAAGGAATGCAATTCTTAGATTGTCACCTGTCTATACTGCACAAGACCAAAGCACTCTTGCAATTTTTTCACTGTCATCTAGCTCGTATGACTCCCATAAATTTGGCAATGTGAGAACTGTAGGCTGGACAAGTGTTTTTACTGTTATTGCATGTTCCAATTTAGCTTTAGATGACCAGCAGCAAACGTCTGACCGCAGCTCCACTACCACCTACAGCAATGACAGAGTACCAGTAAAGCTGGAACACAAATTGGAGAACTGATGAAAATGTACAGCCTAGGATGAGCCTGCTGCTCAAATTCTGCTCATGAACCTATAGACATATCTGGTATAATATCTGGGAAAACATCTACTATGATGGAATATTCAAAATTTTCTCACATTTGTTATTTGTGGTGTAATTTTATAGTATATACATGATTAGAACAACAAATTCACACTTGGTAGCTCATAAAAAGGTAAAAACTTGGGGGGGTTGAGAGTTTTTTTCTGTTATGGAAATGGGGAAGAAGTAGGGAAGAGTTGGCTAAAGAGTTTGGAAAATACTCAGTGGTTGGACTGCATCTGTCTAGTTTGGCAAGGACTAAATTGTTATCTCTCAGTTGTTTGGAGATCTGTGGAAAATCAGATGGTGGGCTTGATCCCTTTCCTAGCAGACAGTAATCAGCATTGTGAAATTAACCCACCAATTAGCACCACTGGCTGCCTCATCAGAGATGCTTGGATGTGAATGTAGGTGGAAACCAAACTATACTTAGGTCAGGGTCGAATCATTTACAAAAAATTATGATTAATACTCTCTGTAATCTGAACAGATGACATCAGTTTTTAGGGCTGTTGGTCCAGCATTTTTCATAAAGACTAAATTCAGGAAAAGCAAAATTTTAGCTTTAAAGAGTGCAACTTTTCTTCAGAAACATTTATTTCAGGCCTCTTGTCAAAGGACTGATGTGAAAAAGTCTATTTTAATAGAGATGTTCCAACTTCTTTGCTGAGCAGGATTGATGCTGGTAGAGGTTAAGTGGATAGGATCATACATCTTAGCCAAGTTTCAGGACTCTAGTTTATAACAGGCACTTGAGTTTGTCAGATGAGTTTGTGTCTGTAGAAACATGACATGCACTTTGTTATGAAGTGGGTAGCTGCAACAGTCATTTGTTTGGTTTTCATACTGATATTTTGCAAGCAGAGCAGAGATTTTCTGACATTCACATGATTAAAAGAAATATAGTTGTTTACCCTAACTTCTGTTGTTACCCTGATTCTGAACTGAATTCTAAATTGAATTCACTAGCTGCTGCAATACAAAAGCAGTTAGTCTTTAAAAATCTAATCATAAAGATGCCAGAAGTTAAAATTCATGTTGAGAATTGCTTATGCACTATTCTCTGTTTCCCAAAAACCTCAAGAAAAGTCCTTCTGACTTCACATTTTGCATAGTTAGGGTCTGTCTAAACATCATCCTTATCATTGTTGTTGCTATTTTTAGTGAAATTTAAACTGCTTTCAAGCCCTTTGAGAAACTTTGAGAAAAGCATGATCAGTGAGTGATTTATAATAAAGTGTTTCAGATTCTGTTGGCACCCCTAGAAATATTAAATTAGTTTTTTGCAGTGGATCTTGCAAGAGCAAATAGACGAGAACAAGTATGTGAGACAAATTTGGGAAGCTGACTGCTGGTGAATTCAGTGTCATGATGATCAGGAACAATTTAAGGTAGGCTAGGGGTCCTGGTGGCTCATGGAAAATCTGCAGGAAGTCTTACAAACTTTGAAGTGCTAGCCAAATTACTGGCAAAATCTCAGGTGCTGCCCTCTCTCCCAGGCTACTTAGATTCATCATCCTGTCCTCAAAATACCTTCCTTTCAGATACTCTTCCTTCAGCAGGCTATCTTCATTTTCTGCTACCTACCTCTCATTTTCCAAAAATGTCACAGGAGTCCAGACTACTCTGGCAGGACTCCTAAATGCCAACAGTTCTCCTGTGGATTCTGAACTTGTACTGAAGGAAAGATTGAGACACATAGAGCTGCTGAGCAGAGATCCTGAGAAGCTGTTCACAGAGAAATACTGTTTTAATTGACGGGCTCAGAGAAGCAGAGGTTGTGGAGCAAGTACTATAAAAAGCAATTTCTGCATAGCTAAGAAGACATCATAGCTGAAAATTGTTAGCTAAAATCCTCTTTACATTGCCAAAGTTATATGCCACAGTTGTCTACTGGGACATTCAAGGGGGACAGAGATGGATCCAGTTCTGGTTTCTGTCTGGCTACCTGTCCACTGAAGGGAGTGCAGGATCTGGCTGTGTTATGGAACCCAGTCCTCTGTAATTGCAGGCAATCTCACAATAGATGTAAAATGTAGATAGGCCCATACAACTTCTGTTCTACAACAACAGCATGCACCATATATAGGAACCCAAAACTTTCCAACATCCTTATGATAAAAACAGCTAGTTAAAAGTACAGGAAGAAGACAGGAGAGATGAAGGCATTACCAATGCCCCTATGTCCCTGAAAAAGCAGAGAGTTAAATAAAGCTTGCAGATGCTCCTTCATAATAAAGAAGGCAAAAAACCCCAATCCTCCACAACCTGAAATATATGAGCAGTGAAAAGCTGTGCAGAGTAGCAGATTCTCCTATCTCAACACAATGCTGGTCTGAACAATAAGTTAAAATGACTCCAAAGAGGTACAAGCCTGTGATACAGAGGTAGACAGAATCCTGGATAACACCCACAAAAGAGACAGTCTCTTGTCTATTGAAGCGACATCATTTATGCTACTGGCAGATCCTCTGTATCCACTGAAGACCAAGGCTGACATACCCAGAGAAGAGTATTTGACCCCATTACACACTGACAATGAACTCCATGACAGTGCCTAAGGCAACCTTGGTAAAATTTGCATGAGAATAATGCATCACTATAGGGGAAACAGCTGTGGGAGGTGAGTCAAGGTGAGAAAATATGGTAAAACATAAAGAAATGCAATACCAGACAAAAAGTTAAGACATATACAAGAAAATCAAGACAGTTTAAGGACAGCTAGGGATAAATTATTCTATTTATGCTGAACACAGAGGCTGCCTCTGTCCCAATGCTCTCCTAAAGAACCTGCCCAGCACAACTGCTCTTTCTCACCAAGTGACAAAACCTTCCTAAGTAATATATTGACAACATTGCTAAGCAAAACCTTAATTCTATTTGAGGTTAAAAAATATTTATAATTTAGGGGAAAAAAATTAAACAGACACTGTAAGGCCCAGAGAAAGTTAAAAACTCAAAGATGATCCTTTTCCAAAAGGAGAAAAAGTATAGAAATAACAAGAACTTTAATTCTGCAATTAAGTACCCAGTAATGAAAGTCAAACTGTGAAATATAAACAGTATGCTAGTTTATTAGTTACTTTCAAAATAAAATAATGTTAATTTATTATCACAGTCTTAATTTCTTATTGTATACTCTCGTGTTACTGAAATGAAACAGCAGTGGTTGTTGAACTGCCATATCTGGCACAGAGTAAGAACAATATAGTTGGCTACTTTGTGAATCACAGTTGTGCATTCTGGAGACAGTACCTGTGCATATATACACAGTAAAGGTACAAAATGTGCTAAATACAACCTTATGACCTTCTTATTTGCTCTAAGTTGTCAAACCAGTGAACTTGCAAAGTGGTGCTGAAAAGTAACATTTCTGAGTGGTCATAAAACAATTCAGAGAAATTTACATTCACTGCACTCTTCATACAGGTGAAAATTTAGGCACTAATGAGCTTCTCAGAATTCTCTCTATAAATTCAATTTCAATTAATTTATGTAATAACACTTCTTACAAAGCAGATTTCAAGGGTATCCTGAGTGGAATGCAGTATATGCTATTGCATTAAATATTTAGGATATTTACGTGGTTCCTAAGAGATTTTACAAGAAATTTCCTTGAATGCTAGTAGAATATAAGTCTCCGAGGCGTGCTACTCCGGCAGAGGTGTTCCGGAGCAGAGGATCACGCCGAGGGACCATGGGGAGCTTTCCGTGAACCGGCAAAACCGAGAAGCCAGGGCAGAAGGAGGAGAATCTCCCAGCGCTCCCCCTCCCCCCCCAGCGGGAAGCGTTGAGACCCTGACGAGCGGCAGCTCTGACTCAGCGTAGGCGGGGCCAGGAGTGAAGGCAGCCAAACCTCCACGCGTACAAAAGCAGCCCCCAGGGAGCACGGGTCATCAGGAGTGTAGCGTGGTGAACGGTAGTTCCCGCAGGGAGAGCATCATTCACTTAACGGCTCAAAGAGGTGAGCTCCAGTAGTGGTCATTGCCACCCCAGAAGAAACCTAGCCATGGTTTTGACTCTGCCAAAAGCCAGCACCAGAAAGCATGTGGTGACCCAGATGGAGCTCACATGTAAACATGCAGCTGCCCAGGTCACGGGCTGCTGGGAGTGCCTGAGCCTGTCACTGCTACTGGAGGACAGCAGAGATAACACCTGTGTGAGGTGGGACCAGGTAGATGATCAGCTCAGCCTGCTGGCAGAGCTCAAAGAGGAAGTGGAAAGGTTAAAGAGTATCAGAGAGTGTGAGAGGGAGATAGACTGGTGGAGCCACCCTCTACCATCACTGAGACAAATGCACTGGATGGACACATCATGGGGAAGCAGAGGCTCCCCTACCTACTTGTTGTGGTTTAACCCTGGCTGGCAACCAAGTACCACACAGCTGCTTGCTCACTCCCCCTCACCCAGAGGGATGGGGAGGAGAATTGAAAAGGAATGTAAAACTCAAGAGTTGAGATAAGAACAAGTTCATAGGTAAAGCAAAAGCCACGCATGCAAGCAAAGAATTCATTCCATTGCCAGGCAGGTGTTCAGCCATCCCCAGGAAAGCAGGGCTCCTACATACCTAACAGTTACTTGGGAAGACAAATGCCATAATGCCAAATCTCCCCCCCTTCCTTCTTCTTCCCCCAGTTTATATACTCAGCATGACATCACATGGTATGGAATACCTCTTTGGATAGTTTGGGTCACCTGTCCTGGCTGTGTCCCCTCCCAATGTCCTGTGACCCCCCAGCCCTCTTGCTGGTAGGGCCCAAGGAACCGAAATGTCCTTGATTTGCTATAAATGTTACCCAGCAACAACTAAAAACATCAGTGTCCCATCAACATTGTTCTCACATCATAGCCAAAACACAGCACTGCACCAGCTACTAAGAAGAAAATTAACTACCCAGCTGAAACCAGGACACCAGGCAGATGGAGGGGACCTAAAGTGATGGGGAGGAATGGAAGCAGGTCCCTGCTAGAGACAACAGTCGAACCACTCCCCAGCCTATTTCACCTTCCCAGGTATCCCTATACATTAGATATATGGCTCTGAAACCTGAAAGCTAGGAAAACGATGATGTGGAAGAAAGCCCATCCAGCTTGGAGGAGTTGCCTAGGGAGAGTTGGTCAACCCCGTACATCACGACCAGCTCTGCTAGGAAGAAAAGGTGATTGTAATCAGCAACTCCACTCTGAGAGGAACGGAGGGCCTGATATGCTGACCAGACCCAACTCATAGGGAAGTCTGCTGCCTCCCTGGGGCCCAGGTAAGGGATGTTACTAGAAAACTCCATTGTCTGGTACGGACCTCTGATTGCTACCCATTACTGGTCTTCCAAGTAGACAATGATGAAGTCCAAATGAAAAGAAGTCTAAAGGCAATCAAGACTAGTTGAGAGATCAGAAGCTCAAGTAGTGTTTTCTTCTATACTGTCACTTGCAAGGAATGATGGGGCATGTAATTAGAAGTTCACACAGATCAATACTTTGCTCTGGGTATAAAAGGCTAAATTTTGGGGGGTTTGATCATGGATCAGTTTATACGGCACCAGGCCTGCTGGCAACAGATGGGTTTCAGGTGTCTCAAAGTGAGAAAAGGATCCTAGGTCAAAAGTTAGCAGGGCTCATTGAGAGAGTTTTAAACTAGATTCAAAGGGGGAAGGGGATAAAACCAAGCTTGTTAGAGATGAGCCTGGGGGTGTCATGCCAGGGTTGGAGGTGAGATCGAAAGCACAGGTGAAGTGCATCTATGCCAATGCCCGAAGTATGGGCAACAAACAGGAGGAGCTGGAAGCCATCGTGCAGCAGGAAGACTATGACATAATTGCCATCACTGAAACATAGTGGGATAACTCACATGATTGGAGTGCTGCAATGGATGGCTACAAAGTCTTCAGAAGGGATAGGCAAGGAAGGAGAGGCAGTGGGGTAGCCCTGTGTGTCAGGGAGTGTTTCAACTGCCTAGAGCCAAATGATGGTGACAACAGGGTTGAGTGTTTATGGGTGAGAATCAGGGGGAGGGCCAACAAGGCAGACATCCTGGTGGGAGTCTGTTATAGACTACCCAACCAGGATGAAGAGGCAGATGAAACATTCTACAAGCAGCTGGGAGAAGTCTTGCGTTCTCTAGTGCTTGTTCTCATGAAGGACTTCAACCTACCGAATCTCAGCTGGAAATACAACACAATGGAGAAGAAACAGTCTAGGAGGTTCCTGGAGTGTGTGGAAGGTAACTTCCTGACACAGCTGGTCAGTGAGCCAACCAGGGGAGATGCCCTGCTGGACCTGCTGGTTACAAACAGAGAAGGACTGATGGGTGATGTGGTGGTCAGAGGATGTCTTGGGCATAGTGATCGGAGAAGTAAGGAGGGGGGTCAGCAGAACTGTTACCTTGGACTTCCAGAGGGCAGACTTTGGCCTGTTTAAGAGCCTGGTTGACAGAGTCCCTTGGGAGACAGTCCTGAAGGGCCAAGGGGTCCAGGAAGGCTCAAGATTCTTCAAGAAGGTACTCTTAAAGGTGCAGGAGCAGGACGTTCCCATGTACCAAAAGACGAGCCAGTGGGGGAGAAGACTGGCTTGGCTGAACAGAGAGGCTTTGCTGAAACTCAGGGGAAAAAAGGAGAGTTTACCACCTTTGGAAGAAGGGGCAGGCAACTCTGGAGGACCATAAGGATGTCTCGAGGCTATGCAGAGTGAAGATTAGAGAGGTTCAAAGCCCAGCTAGAACTTAGGCTGGCCACTGCCATAAAAGATAGCAAAAAAAAGTTTTTACAAATAAATTAGAAACAAAAGGAGGGCCAAGGATAATCTGCATCCTTTATTGGATGCGGCGGGGAACATTGCCACAAAGGATGAGGAAAAGGCTGAGGGACTTAATGCTTCCTTTGCCTCAGTCTTTAAGATCTTCCAGGCCAGCTTCCCTCTGGGTACTCAGTCCCTTGAGCTGGAAGACAGGGAGGAGGAGGAGCAGAATGAAGTCTCCACAGTCCAGGAGGAAACGGTTAGCGACCTGCTGCTCCACTTAGACACACACTAGTCTATGGGGCTGGATGGGATCCACCCAAGGGTACTGAGGGAGCTGGCAGAGGAGCTTGCCAAGCCACTCTCCATCATTTATCAACAATCCTGGCAAACTGGGGAGGTACCAGCAGACTGGAGGTTAGCCAATGTGACGCCCATCTACAAGAAGGGCAGGAAGGAGGATCCGGGGAACTACAGGCCCATCAGCCTGACCTCAGTGCTGGGGAAGGTTATGGAGCAGATCATCCTGAGTGCCATCACGTGGCACGTGCAGGACAACTAGGGGATCAGGCCCAGACAGCATGGGTTTATGAAAGGCAGGTCCTGCTTGACAAACCTGATCTCCTTCCACCACAAGATGACCCGCCTAGTGGATGAGGGAAAGGCTGTGGATGTTGTCTACCCAGACCTTAGTAAAGCCTTTGACACCATTTTCCACAGCGTTCTCCTGGAGAAACTGGCTGCTCATGGCTTGGACGAGTGTACTCTACACTGGGTAAAAAGCTGGATGGATGGCCAAAGAGTGGTAGTAAATGGAGTTAAATCCAGTTGGTGGCCAGTCACAAGTGGTGTTCCCCATAGCTCAGTATTGGGGCCAGTCCTGTTTAATACTTTTATCAACAATCTGGACAAGGGGATTGAGTGCACCCTCAGGAAGTTTGGAGATGACACCAAGTTGCCTGGGAGCGTTGATCTGCTTGAGGGTAGGAAGGCTCTGCAAAGGGATCTGGGCAGATTGGACTGATGAGCTGAGGCTAATTGTGAGGTTCAACAGGGAGAAGTGCTGGGTCCTGTAATTGGGTCACAACAACTCCACACAGCAACACTATAGGCTTGTGGAAGAGTGGCTGGAAAACTTCCTGGCGGAACAGGACCTGGGGGTATTGGTCAACAGCCAGCTGAATATGAGCTAGCAGTGTGCCCAGGTGGCCAAGAAGGCCAACAGCATCCTGGCTTGTATCCAAAACAGTGTGGCCAGCAGGACTAGGGAAGTGATTTTCCCCCTGTACTCAGCACTGGTGAGGCCTCACCTCAAATACTGTGTTCAGTTTTGGGCCCCTCACTTCAAGAGGGATGTAGAGGTACTAGAGGATGTCCAAAGAAGGGCAACAAAGGCTGGTGAAGTGTCTAGAGAACAAGTCTTACAAGGAGTGGCTGAGGGAACTGGTGTTGTTTAGCCTGGAGGAAAGGAGGCTCAGGGGAGACCTTATTGCTCTCTACAGCTACCTGAAAGGAGGTTGTAGCAAGGTGGGTGTCAGTCTCTTCTCCCAGTTAACAAGTGATAAGATGACAGGAATCAGAATGGGTTGGGTTGGAACGGACCTTAAAGATCATCCATTTCCAACACCCCTGCCATGGGCAGGGACACCTTCCACTAGACCAGATTGCTCAAAGCCACATCCAACCTGGACTTGAACACTTCCAGGGATGGGGCATCCACAACTTCTCTGGGCAACCTGTTCCAGTGTCTCACTACCCTCACAGTAAAGAATTTCTTCCTAATCTATATCTACCCTCTTTCAGCTTAAAGCCATTACCCCTTTTCCTGTCAGTACATACCCTTGTAAAAAATCCCTCCCCAGCTTTCTTATAGGCCCCCTTTAAGTACTGGAAGGCTGCTATAAGGTCTCCCCTGAGCCCTCTCTTCTCCAGGCTGAAGGAGCTCAACTCTCTCAGCCTGTCTTCATAGGAGAGGTGTTCCATCCTTCTGATCATCTTCGTGATCCTCCTCTGGACTCGCTCCAACATGTCCATGTCCTTACGTTGGGGGCCCCAGAGCTGAACGCAGTACTCCAGGTGGGGTCTCATGAGAACAGAGGGGGAGAATCACCTCCCTCAACCTGCTGGCCATGCTTCTTTTGATGCAGCAAAAGATATGGTTGGCTTTCTGGGCTGCAAGGACACATTGTCAGGCCATGTTGAGCTTTTTGTCCACCAGCACCCCCAAGTCCTTCTCCTCAGGGCTGTTCTCAATCTATTCTCTGCCCAGCCTGTATTTGTGCTTGGGATTGCCCTGATCCATGTGCAGGAAATGGCCTCAAGTTGCACCAGGGGAGGTTTAGATTGATTATTAGGAAAAATTTCTTCACCAAAAGGGTTATCAGGCATCGCAACAGGCCGTCCAGGGAAGTGGTTGAGTCACCATCCCTGGAGGTATTTAAAAGAGTGGCATTTAGGGATGTGATTTAGTGGTGGACTTGGCAGTGTCAGGTTTACAGTTGGACTCAATGAACTTAAAGGTCTTTTCCAACCTAAATGATTCTATGATTCTATAAGAATTTTTTTATGATGAGGGTGGTGGAACGCTGGAACAGGTTGCCCAGAGAATTGGTAGATGCCCCATCCCTGGAAACATTCAAGGTCAGGTTGGTCAGGGCTCTGAGCAACCTGATCTAGTTGAAGATGTACCTGCTCGTTGCAGGGGGGGTTGGACTAGATGATCTTTAAAGGTCCCTTCCTACCCCAAATATTCTATGATTCTATTAATTTTTGCCCTTATAGCATAGCATAAAGACTAGTTCTTATAGCAGCCTCAGAAACCCTTACTAACATCAGTGAGGCTTTATACTAGTGCAGAGATTAATCCATGTGGAAATAATTGCAGGACTGTGAACTAAGTAAGAAAATGGTCTAGGTCTATTTGCTTGTTATCCAGTTGTCAAAATGTAGTGCTCATTAGGTGCAGAAACAAAGGGTCCATATGGATTCTTTATATCTGAGAAATGTGTTTCCCATGTAAAAAGAAAATAATCAGTAACACTGCAGTGGGATTTAAAATCTTACTGAAAAGAAGGGAACTCTAAGTCAAATCTTTTAATCAGTAATAATTCAAAGGCCCTTACTCTATGCTGTTTATGATCTACTTTTACCTAAAAAAATCATTTATGCAAAATGCACTTTGACTACCTGAATCCATAAAACATGAATGAGACTAAAACAAATGCCTTCTAGTCCCACTACTCTCTTCCATATCGTGAAATCCATGCTTTCTTCCAATTGTGCTCTAAGCACTTTTCTCCCATTCTGTAATACTGAGATTTTCTGTCCTACACAAGACGCTTCTGGGCTCCTCTAACTTAACCAGCCTGATGAAGTCCCTAACAGCATGATCAGACAGACAGGGAACACTGAAATCATTTATAGATGTTTCTTTACATCAGCAGATGGAAATAAGCTAGTGTAGGAGGCATAACAGCATATTTTAGCTAGTAAAATTTGGCATGAAGATATTATCTGTTGTATGAATGTACCAATCTAAAATCTGATTTTTTTTTAAAAAAAGAAAAAATACAAAGTGATTAAGAACTGGAACTAGCAATTTTCACGTGTTCAATATTATGGCATTTTCAGGACATACCCAAGTTCTAACAAGCTCTAGAAGTGAGCTTAAGTACACTTCTGACTAACATCAATGAGGATGCAGTTTCATGAAAATTTTTAGGAACTCTAAGTCTGTCTATCTGCCAAGAAGGTCAGTCCAACTCTTCTCCAAGGCACATTTCTACCTATTCCCTTGTGAAGGTACCAAAACTTGTGCAGTCATACAAACAAATTACCTCAGGGAATTGACCTGGCCAAAAAATAGCCCAGTAAAATAAGTTGTTTTTGCAGTAAGATCAATTATCTGATCCAACTTTCTCTACAGCCACAATTAGCACAAATGCCAGTACTAGGCAGTGGGCAAGAACATAGAGTCAAGAGTGGGAAAGAGGGATAGTTGAGTGTCACCATCTGTATGGTTAAGCAGTGTTCCAGATACAGCCATGTGTTGCCTGGCTGGATATAAAAGACCTACATCAGATAGGCACCAAATCATTTAACACTCAGTAAATTGTAACTAGTATTAGTTAACCAAATAATTAACCAAATAAGCAAATAAAGCAGTTGGTGCCAAGTACAGGACAAAATCTGAGAAGTTCTAGCTGAGAAGTTTGGGTTGCCACACATACCAGCCCATCTATGTCTCCCATTTGTAAATTTATCTCAAGCACCATCTGTTCCAGCAAGCTAAATGGATTCAGGCACTACCTTACCCCACTCCCTCAGGCATTGAAACCCACCACTTAATCCAGTAAAACCTTCCAACCCCATTAGCTACTTTCTGAAGGTAGGCGTGTGTAAAGCTACTTCTCTCCTGATACTGTTTTACTGTGTAAAGGCCTAACCACAAGGGGATTCTCAAGTAAATATCTCCTGGTTATCTCATCCAACCTGAAGCACATCTATAGGATCGGGCCCCACAGAGAAAACAGGCATGGACAAGACTTCTGAAGGTTGGTGGCTAGCATGTATATGCATTGCATATATGATTACACTCAAAATCCTAGAAGTCAAAGCACTCAGCTGCAGTAGCACGGACTGTTTTCTTTTCATTAAAGCTCAGGATGTACCTTTTACATTAATCCAGATTTAAAAAAATAGCAAGAGAAATAACCTGAATCTGTTAAAGTAAAAAGTAATTTACTGGCTTCAGTAGGACTACTCACATAGGTAGTTGATACTTGAGTGCAATCTGGGGCATAGTAAAAACTGCATGTTATAATCAAATACATCAAGTAAGTACTATACAGATAATCATGCTCAGATGTTACTACTACTTTAGAAGAGTAAGTCATATCTTTTCCCTTTCTTCAGGTATAATCCTTGGATTTTCTCTCCGATCATATAAAATGAGCTATCGGGAAGTCAAGTACTTTTCATTTCCAGGAGAACTACTCATGAGAATGCTGCAAATGCTGGTCCTGCCACTAATTGTATCGAGTTTAGTCACAGGTAAAAAAAGAAACAGTTTCTTTGTTCTGAAGTTTTCTTTTAAATAATTTGATAAAGATGCACATATCAATTCATTAAAAAAATAACATTTCATGTGTTAGAACAGAAGCGTCATAAGCTGCAGAGAGATACCACTGCTATTGCTGTTTTAAAGACAATATAACAAAAGGTTTGAATTAATATAAACAAAAGCAAAAAGATACTTTTCCCCATTTTTGCATTCAAACAATGCCCTTCTTTTTGATGGTTTTTTTCATTTAAATTCTTTGGAGCACTTTATCCTTTTTAATGCCCCCTTTTTTGTAACAATCATTTACATTATTATATAAATGTTTTTGGTAAAGAGAAATGTTATCTATCTATGAGGTTTGTCTTATCATACAAATGCCTCACGATATTAAGTGGATTATTCTTAGAGTTTCCCTTTGAAGTAGAGATATTTATTTTCAAGGTGAATAACAAAATTTTAAGCTTCCTTAGTCAGGCAGGGAATAATCACAGAAAACTCAATGCAATTCACAAATGACAGATTTAATTCTTTAAAAAAAAATCCTTAAATACAACAGGAATTTTTTCAATGTATTACAAGAAATTTCCCATTTTATTGCTAAAAATTCTGGAAAAACTGTTTTCTACACTGAACAATACCTCATTTATCACACAAATGGTTTTTTAAAAAAGAATGGTCTTACGTATTTGCTACAAAACTGATACTCAAGTAAATATACAGGTATTATTCCATATCTAAATAACAAGCTATAACATTTACAGGTATACTACTGTGCAATTTTATAGACACTACTGTTTTGGGGTGGGTTTTTTTACACATTATAGGATAATTCATTGGATAAAAGTCTTATGCTTAAGTCAGTCTTAAGACCACTCTTGGCATCCATGATCAAATCTCTTATTTCCTGTATTTTGTTTGGCAAAGCTGTAACCAGAAGATTCCTCTAGGGTCTTGCATGCTGGTAATATTACTCTTTTGGACTGTAAATGATCTGAATAAATATTCTTGCTGTTTGCAGGCATAACGGTGTCTCCTAGATATGATGTTCTGGGTTTCCATTTGTATTTATGTGAGTGTGCTCAATATAACAATATCAGAACATATGGTCTCCAAGGCATTAGAAATAGTCTAGGCATGATTAAAATCCTTCACAATTTTTTTTAATATCAAAGAAATTAGAATAATTAAAATGAAGTAATAATTATAGAAGCTATGAGCTGTTATGTAAGTGACATAAATTGAGAAACTGAAGAGTAAACAGTTCTGACTGTTACTCACACACTCAGGAAAATAAACTATAAAAGGTGAAGTCAACCCAGTCACATTTCTCTATAGCCTGTTTTGGTACTTTCACAAAAGAAACAATGCAGAATCACGTTCAGAGCTTTTTACTCTCATTTCTCTTATGATTTATGATTATTGCACGTGTCTCAAGCAGGTATGCATTTTTCTCCATGAGATTTTATCTTCTGATGTGTGTGTTACCAGGCATATACTAACATCTGCTTGAGAGAAAATAGAGGTTATTTGCATACCTTTCATCTTTTACTCTTTATGGGAAAATATGATTATATGACTATCTGTATTCCTAACCTTCTTGTGGTTTAGACACAAATCAAGCTGTATATTCTATGCTGGTCTTCATTTTCTACAGTCTTTTAAATGGGAGAGCTCCAAAGTCAACAATCCCAATCAGTAACCTTTACAAAGTCCAAAGCAAAATTAAGGCACACTATATGGGAGGCAGCATAAATAATCTAAGAAATAGATGAAATTCCCGTTTGGATTATTTTATGACCAAATCTAGTCTGAATTCTTATACAAACACAAGACTGACAATTTTGCTCCATTTCTGTTTTGAATTTGCAGCAGTTATAGGAGTTCAAAATATTTTATACCTTCTTATTTCATTATAACTTGAAGCATTTGACATTAAAAAATTGCTTGACATAATTATTTTAAAATATGCATTGTCCCTAAAAAGTATATAAAAAATATAGACATATGCTAACAAATCAGTTTGTCATGAAATAGGTAAAGACTGCAAGATTTGCACCAGCAATAAGAGCACTATGCATTAACATTTTCTGAGCTTTTACATCAAGACCATAATGAAATTGAAATTCCAGTCCTTAAAATTGGCCCACAAGCTTTACCTGCATGTTTCAGTTATGAAGACAGTTATTCACTGAATATAAGGGCATCAGAATGTGGTAACTTTTCTTAACTAAATGATATGCCAATGCCCGAAGCATGGGCAACAAACAGGAGGAGCTGGAAGCCATCGTGCAGCAGGAAGACTATGACATAATTGCCATCACTGAAACATAGTGGGATAACTCACATGATTGGAGTGCTGCAATGGATGGCTACAAAGTCTTCAGAAGGGATAGGCAAGGAAGGAGAGGCAGTGGGGTAGCCCTGTGTGTCAGGGAGTGTTTCAACTGCCTAGAGCCAAATGATGGTGACAACAGGGTTGAGTGTTTATGGGTGAGAATCAGGGGGAGGGCCAACAAGGCAGACATCCTGGTGGGAGTCTGTTATAGACTACCCAACCAGGATGAAGAGGCAGATGAAACATTCTACAAGCAGCTGGGAGAAGTCTTGCGTTCTCTAGCGCTTGTTCTCATGAAGGACTTCAACCTACCGAATCTCAGCTGGAAATACAACACAATGGAGAAGAAACAGTCTAGGAGGTTCCTGGAGTGTGTGGAAGGTAACTTCCTGACACAGCTGGTCAGTGAGCCAACCAGGGGAGATGCCCCGCTGGACCTGCTGGTTACAAACAGAGAAGGACTGATGGGTGATGTGGTGGTCAGAGGATGTCTTGGGCATAGTGATCGGAGAAGTAAGGAGGGGGGTCAGCAGAACTGTTACCTTGGACTTCCAGAGGGCAGACTTTGGCCTGTTTAAGAGCCTGGTTGACAGAGTCCCTTGGGAGACAGTCCTGAAGGGCCAAGGGGTCCAGGAAGGCTCAAGATTCTTCAAGAAGGTACTCTTAAAGGTGCAGGAGCAGGACGTTCCCATGTACCAAAAGACGAGCCAGTGGGGGAGAAGACTGGCTTGGCTGAACAGAGAGGCTTTGCTGAAACTCAGGGGAAAAAAGGAGAGTTTACCACCTTTGGAAGAAGGGGCAGGCAACTCTGGAGGACCATAAGGATGTCTCGAGGCTATGCAGAGTGAAGATTAGAGAGGTTCAAAGCCCAGCTAGAACTTAGGCTGGCCACTGCCATAAAAGATAGCAAAAAAAAGTTTTTACAAATAAATTAGAAACAAAAGGAGGGCCAAGGATAATCTGCATCCTTTATTGGATGCGGCGGGGAACATTGCCACAAAGGATGAGGAAAAGGCTGAGGGACTTAATGCTTCCTTTGCCTCAGTCTTTAAGATCTTCCAGGCCAGCTTCCCTCTGGGTACTCAGTCCCTTGAGCTGGAAGACAGGGAGGAGGAGGAGCAGAATGAAGTCTCCACAGTCCAGGAGGAAACGGTTAGCGACCTGCTGCTCCACTTAGACACACACTAGTCTATGGGGCTGGATGGGATCCACCCAAGGGTACTGAGGGAGCTGGCAGAGGAGCTTGCCAAGCCACTCTCCATCATTTATCAACAATCCTGGCAAACTGGGGAGGTACCAGCAGACTGGAGGTTAGCCAATGTGACGCCCATCTACAAGAAGGGCAGGAAGGAGGATCCGGGGAACTACAGGCCCATCAGCCTGACCTCAGTGCTGGGGAAGGTTATGGAGCAGATCATCCTGAGTGCCATCACGTGGCACGTGCAGGACAACTAGGGGATCAGGCCCAGACAGCATGGGTTTATGAAAGGCAGGTCCTGCTTGACAAACCTGATCTCCTTCCACCACAAGATGACCCGCCTAGTGGATGAGGGAAAGGCTGTGGATGTTGTCTACCCAGACCTTAGTAAAGCCTTTGACACCATTTTCCACAGCGTTCTCCTGGAGAAACTGGCTGCTCATGGCTTGGACGAGTGTACTCTACACTGGGTGAAAAAGCTGGCTGGATGGCTGAGGCCAAAGAGTGGTAGTAAATGGAGTTACATCCAGCTGGCAACCAGGTACCCTGTCCTTGGCACTGGTGTGGCTGCACCTTGAATACTGTATTCTGTTTTGGGCACCTCACTACGAGAAAGACATTGAGGTACTGGAGCGCGTCCAATGAAGGGCAACGAAGCTGGTGAAGTGTCTAGAGAACAATTCTTAGCAGGAGTGGCTGAGGGAACTGGTGTTGTTTAGTCTGGAGGAGACTCAGGGAAGACCTTATTGCTCTCTACAACTACCTGAAAGGAGGTTGTAGGCAGGTGGGGGTAGGTCTCTTCTCCCAGATAATAAGCAATAGGACAAGAGAACACAGCCTCAAATATGCCAGGGGAGTTTTAGATTGTATATTAGGAAAAATGTCTTCACTGAAAGGGTGGCCAAGCATTGGAACAGGCTGCCCACGGAGGTGGTGGAATCACCATCCCTGGAGGTGTTTAAAAAATGTGTAGATGTGGTGCTTAGGGACATGGCTTATTGATGGGCTTGGCAGTCCTGGGTTAACAGTTGTACTTGATGATCTCAAAATTCTTTTCCAACCGAAATGATTCTATGATTTTATGATTCTATATATTTCCTGAAATCAAATTCACTAAAATTATTCATGACCAGTCTTTATATATAGCATAGTTGGAACATAACATTTGTGTCAAGTATTAAAGCTAGAGAAATATTCTAAGGGTTATTTGCAAATATTTTGTACAATTCTGCTTATAGCTCAGTTTAACATACATGCTTCATCTCCTTTCCCAAAATTTCCGACAAAGTTTGGAACCTTAGAATTTAGAATTATTTTTTTTTTAGGTAACTTTTATCTACCAGATTTTTCCTGTTGCTTATAATGTTGGCTATTGTAGTTGATATAGGATAACCACAGGCCTTCTTCCCATCCCACATATTGGGTTCCTCAAGATTCTTCCAGTAAACATCACAAACTAATCTCCATAAAAGCCCAAATTTCCATGCAATGTTGAAAGTTAAAAATTAATTCAAAATTATTATGTTTTCTGTGTCAGACTGTTTCCTGAACTCTTTTTCTCACATTGTTGAATGTAAAAGTGTCTATCACATCTCTTTTCATAAGTAAACAGTGTATTCTAACCTTTAAATTATTTTCTTTTTTTATTGTGATTATGTAGATTACAATGAGAAAGCTGTTTGAAGAGGCTTACAAAAGATCTTTTAGCTTCCTCTTGATTTTTAATTAAAAAAAAAAATATTACTAAGCTGCTTTCCAGAGGAAGGTTTCAGCTCTGAACTTCTAAGCACTGTTAGAACAATTCACAGTTCTATCAATTTTCTGACTGCTTCAGATAAGAGCTTTGGAGAAGGGACATATTCAATTCCCTCAGTAGGGCATCAGGACATGATAATAGCCTCTCCTCATCTCAATATCTCAGAACTGTTCTCTTCATTCTGGTACTTTTAAGACAGTACAATACAATGTGACTTTCAGAGTCCTCATACATCACTTCCAGCTGAGCTCTCACCCAGGATGCATAGCAATCTTCAAGTAGCAAGATAATTTCTATTACAATCTGTCTGTCTCTCTCTTTTTTTTCTTTTTTCCCCTTCTTTTTATTAAATTGCACACTTCAGTATTTATTCAGCAGAACATCTCTATAAAGAAAACCTTTCAGAGCATGTTATATTTGTTTGGTTTCCATGACATGCTTTCTGGAACTAAACAAACACACATATATAAAACTTGTGTGTAAGTAAGAGTATGAATATGTACAGTATATGTGTAAAGTAGAACCCCAGCAGTCATTTTGAAAATACTATTTGTAACAGACTACAAATGTTATTGTATATTATGGTAGATCAGAGTACAGCAAAAGGAACATAATTTTTCAGTTATATTTTCATTATATTTGTTTTTATTTGCAAAAGACATT
Organism: Falco rusticolus; assembly: GCF_015220075.1. Classification (NCBI taxonomy): domain Eukaryota; kingdom Metazoa; phylum Chordata; class Aves; order Falconiformes; family Falconidae; genus Falco; species Falco rusticolus. Next base: position 3,570,493 of record NC_051209.1, read on the forward strand.
ATAAGCAATAGCAATAATATTTGTCTAAGTTATTTCTAAATTAAAAAAAATGAAATTGTCATTTATGACACTTTGGAATGCTTCATTCTTAGCAAAACAGCATGTACCCTTCAGATTTATCCATAGTAAAGTTGTCTATAAGAGTCAGGTACATTTTGACGTAGTAGATCATTCTTGAAGACAGAGTAATATTCAGTAGGTTTTAGGTCTCGCAATATATGTAAGTAAATATTATTGCCACAAAAGGAGCCCAACATGGGAAAATGGGTTTTGTTTTGGTTGATATTTTGTGAAATAGAACTGTGAAAATACTATTAAAATCATAGTGAAATGTGTGTTTCTTATGTTTGGGTTTTTTTTTTTCAGATTTGAACCTTAAAGCAGGTTGAAGCAGTTTGAGTTTAATAAAATAATGACTTTTAGAGTAACTACTAAAAAAGAAAACTAGTATAAAATTTCTGTATAAGTTGATTAAAATCAAATAGTAAAATTAAAACTTAACTTACTGTGAATATTGGCAATGATATTCTACATATGATGCAAGTTTTCTTCTTTATGTGGAAAATGTATGAACCAACCACACAGTTGTAATTCTGTCTGAAGAATCATGCTCAGTCTGAAAATTCAAACTAAGTTATCAATATATGACAATACTTTGTCAAGTTTCTGAACAAGAAGACATGAGATAGCCAACCAGGGGGCTAACTATTGAAACTATGTAAACTAATTGAATGTATATTATTCAACCCTTACATGGTATGAACTTTTCCTTTTTAAATATAAAATGAAAGAAAATATTCTAGTGACTTTTACCAGATGCTAAATTAGCTATAAGAGTTAGAAAGTTTTGAGGTAATTCTTAATCATCATAAAACTAGCAGAAACTGTCCATCCTTCCCAGTATACGTGAATCAAAATCTTCTTATACTGTAATGTTAAGATCCATTGTAGATACAAGCTTATGATTTTAGTTGGCATTAGCATAAGTCAGTATATTTGACTGTGCTGAAAGCTAGATTTTTGCAGAACTTGTGTATACTAGCTGATCTTTATCTTGTTCAAAAGATATTTTTCAATCTGAGATAACGTGTTAAGGTATCCACCAATTGCTTTGGATACTTCTTAAGAAAAGATCTTTAAAAAAGACGCCATGAATATTCTGTAGGTGGCCATTTGTTCACATTACTTGCTAGGAACAGTCCACAACACTTTTCTAACATCTATATTTGCCTTTTATGAGCCTGCAAAGTTTTCAATTTTGTATTAAGAACTATATGTGGCTTTTGAATGAATCCTTGACCAACAAGTAAGATTACTGGAATATAATCTAGCCACACAATCATCTATGAATTTTTTAGGAACTTTCCTATTTCAAAACTCCTTGTTGCATTGTAACTTAAAACAATTCACAAAAGGATCCAACAAGCATCAGAGCCAGGTAAGACTTTTTCACCTTGATCTTCACCAGCAAGTGCTCCAGCCAAGTCACAGAAGGCAAAGGCAGACACTGGGAGAATAAAGAACCACCCGCTATAGGAGAAGATCAGGTTCAAGACCATCTAAGGAGCCTGAAAGTACACAAGTCCATGGGACCTGATGAGATGCATCCACGGGTCCTGAGAGATCTGGCAGATGAAGTTGCTAAGCCACTCTCCATCATATTGAGAAGTTGTGGCAGTCCGGTGAAGTTTCCATGGACAGGAAAAGGAGAAATAACCCCCCCATTTTTAAAAGGGAAATAAGGAAGACCTGGGAAACTACAGGCCAGTCAGTCTCACCTCTGTGCTTGGCAAGATCCTCCTAGAAACTATGCTAAGGCACATGGAAAATAAGGAGGTGAATGGTGACAGCCGACATGGCTTCACTAAGGGCAAATCTTGCCTGACAAATTTGGTGGCCTTCTATGATGGGGTTACAGTGTTGACAAATGAGGGAAGAGTGACCGATGTCATCTACCTGGACTTGTGCAAAGCTTTTGATACTGTCCTGCATGACATCCTTGTCTCTAAACTGGAGAGACATGGATTTGATGGGTGGACCACTCGGTGAATAAGGAATTGGATGGATGGTTGCACTTGAAAAGTTGTGGTCAACAGCTCAGTGTCCAAGCGGAGACTGGTGATGAGCGGCATTCCTCAGGGTTCTGTACTGGGACCGGTGCTGTTCAACATCTTTGTTGGGGACGTGGACAGTGGGATCGAGTGCACCCTCAGCAAGTTTGCCAATGACAACGAGCTGAGTGGTGCAGTCGACATGCTGGAGGGAAGGGATGCCATCCAGAGGGACCTTGACAGGCTAGAGAGGTGGGCCCATGTGAATCTCATGAGGTTCAACAGGGCCAAGTGCAAGGTCCTGCACCTGGGTCAGGGTAACCCCCAGTATCAATACAGGCTGGGCAGAGAATGGATTGAGAGCAGCCCTGAGGAGGAGGATTTGGGATTACTGGTGGATGAAAAGCTCAACATGGCCTGATAATGTTTGCTTGCAGCCCAGAAAGCCAACTGTATCCTGGGTTGCATCAAAAGAGGCATGGCCAGCAGGTCTCTACTCTGCTCTTGAGAGATGCCACCTGGAGTACTGTGTTCAGCTTTTGGAGCTCCCAAAATGAGAAGGACATGGACCTGTTGGAATGAGTCCAGAAGAAGGCCACAAAGATGATCAGAGGGCTGAAGCACCTCTCCTATGAAGACAGGCTGAGAAAGTTGGGCTTCTTCAGCCTGGAGAAGAGAAGACTCCATGGAGACCTTATAGGTGCCTTTCAATACTTAAAGGGGGCTTATAAGAAAGATGGGGACAGACTTTTTAGTAGGGCCTGTAGCAATAGGATAAGGGGCAATAGTTTTAAACTGAAAGAGAGTAGATTTAGATGAGATATTAGGAAGAAATTCTTTACTGTGAGGGTGGTGAGACACTGGAACAGGTTGCCCAGAGCAGAGAAGTTGTAGATGCCCCATCCCTGGAAGTGTTCAAGTCCAGGTTGGATGTGGCTTTGAGCAATCTGGTCTAGTGGAAGATGTCCCTGCCAATGGCAGGGGGGGTGGAACTTGATGGGCTTTAAGGTCCCTTCCAACCCAACCCATTCCATGATTTTGTGAATAAAATACATGAGAGTGCAGCTGGGAGTAGAAAGGTGGGCAGAGCTGAGGGAAGAGGACCCCTTGGAATAGCTGAGGTCTTTGATGGACTCACCCATCTTATGAAATTAACTGGCATAAGTTATGCAAATATTGCCAGGGAAGCAAAGGAGCATGTTTAGGCATATGATGTGTTTACTGAGACACACAGAATTGTTTCTCCATTGTTTATTCACTGTTTATTTGTTCATCAGTCCTTGATTACAATACTAACTGCTTTCATCTCAAAGTCTTAGTCTTAACAGTTTTCAAATGTCATTCATGTAATATTTGAAATGCCTTTTGGATGAAGTCCATTTCAAAAGCAACTTTGGTATCATGCATAAACCAAATTCAATATATCTTTCAGAAATCTGTAAACAGTTGATTATATGTATAAGTCCATTCATTAATATCCTTAGATAGTACAGGTTTTTATTATTTAGGCTGAAACTACAATGTCTGTAAATACCAAGTGCTGACATTTTTTGGTCATAGACAAGATAATGTTTGTGTTTTCTATGATAATAATAGAAAGTTTTAATGTCATAGATTTCGGTTTTTAAAAAGATGGTAAATGAAGGAATAGTCAGGTTCTCCTTTGTGAACATACAGGAACTGCAGCTCAAAGCGATAGCTGAGGTCAAAGAGCCAATAAGAAGCTATGTCAAATGGGCTGGCATATTGCAAACATGAGGCTGCAGGATTGACAGGCTGTGGTTCATATGTATGTTTGACAGAAGCGGAGAACGAGAGAAAGCACAAACAGCAGTGGTGAGCACAATCCTATTAGGCAGCTGAGAGTCAAAGCTTCTTTGGAAAATAGTCGTCACTAGAAATGCATACTTTTCTGAAATGGAGAATGACCTATTAGCTCATATGCTTAGTACTTAGTGAAATAGGATCTTGTGCACATTTTTGAAAATAAAGAGGTACCTGGCTATCATCTTCCTAGTCAACAATATGCTACTCCTCCAAAAACTGATTAAATGCTGAGGCCAGAGGGCTCTACATCTTTACGTCCTTCTTTACCACTATCAACAGATCAAATTGATCTTGACTGAGAGAAATACTCAATAAAATCTGGATGCTGCCATAGAGCAAGTACGAATATTCTGATTCTAAACACTGGGCTTTAATATTTAAATAAGCTATATGTGTTAATCTTAAAACTATTCTTCTCATGCTAAGATCTTTGAAGTCTTTCACTCTCTGGACAGGAATGTTAATTCTACTGTAGGGCAGAGAAAGTAGACATAATTTTACTTGGAATTAATGAGAGCAACTAGACCTGAGTAGTTTACATCCTGCTTTCCTTGCTATCCTAATAATATCCTTTTCTTCCTGAATTTGATCACAAGCAGCCTAGTCTTTCCTAAACAAACAATCAAAAAGAGGCTCCCCCTTACAGATTATGCTTTCTCATTTCCTAACAATATAAGATGTAAGATAATTTCCTGGCTTTTTTCTATACTCATACATGTGAAAGTCAGTATATGCACTGACTTTTAAATCACAGTGGTTCAGTACAAAAATCACAATTGATTAGAAAATATGCAAATATAAACCATCCTTTTATCACAGATGGTTTATGTGAAATTTTGTTCCTACAGTATGTACCTTCTCCATAACCTCCTCAATGGCAGGGAGTTGGTAACTGAAGATGCTGGGAGAGCTGTTGTCCTTAAACACTGCATTGCAAGAATACCCTCTGGATACAATTTAATAACTGACAGTGATTCAAGATACACTATAGTGAGAAAATAAAACCTAAAAAGGTATTAAGAAAAAAATAGACATTCTTAAATTAGATTTCTTCATATAGGGTTTCTTTCAACTTGAAAAGTATTCTCATCAGCTGTTGTGCATTTAGAAATGCCTAATTTTGAAGGAGAATGGCAGTGGAACCCCTGCAAAGATCTTTTGATTCAGAGCATATGCACTAAAAAATAAATACAGCATGTACCGCTGGCATGATATAGTCTTGCCGCTTCTTATTTTACATTCCATATTTGTGTTTACAAAGGTTGATATGTTGACACAGTGGGAACCTTATGTTTGCCCTCTAGCTACATACAGTTCTGTATGATACAGGCAGCCACACAGGGAGTTCCCTGATACCTTGCCAAAAACCTCAACCCTGCGATCAAAAGCAATATTTTCTCCATGGGCAAGAGGTAATTCAGTCTCTGTGCTTGTTTGGTTTGGGCCTAAGGTGATGAGCAGTTTAGAAAACACTTTTTGTGTTTGCATGGTGATTTTGTAGTTCCATATGGACAGTGGAGTCAAAACCCTCACAGGGATTTGTGTTCCATGCACTTACCACTATGACTATTGTATTTGCATATTCAAAAATCTGTATTTGAATGTGTGTATTGAGAGGTTTGGTTTCTGACTATTGGGCCAGCTCATATTAGGCTGCACGCAACTACAGGAGCCTGTGCACAGCAAACTGTGAGCACAGATTCAGAGATTGTAAGGAATAGATTCATTGTGCTTAAGCCAACATACAGAGAGAAGAAGGACAAGGAGTCTTTTTAAAAGAAGAAGAAATGTACATTCATTTGTATATGGATTTAATGTCTGATGACAAATGTAGAAGATCCTCAGCAGTCTGAGCGTGATGTCTTGTAGGGATGGTCTGATAATGGAGGGAAGACCAAAGCATCTGTTAGAATCCAAATACTGTCCAGCATTCCCAGTGAGGACTGGGCCTTTTGTGTCCTTTAAGCACAGAAAAGAGACAGACTGTGCCCTGAAAGGCTTTCTGTTGGAAGAGACAGAATAAGGGTAACTGGTACCAAACAATTTAATTTGTTGGGGATTGGCCCTGCTGTCAGAGTTGTATGGAATGTACTTGTTTCTTTTGGTTTTCTTCTGAGTCTGGAGATTGGGAAGGAAGGTGCCTTAAAAGGAATACAGGGATGGGAAACAGCCACAAAATCTTTATAGCTGGAAATTTGCCAGGAGTGTGACGCTTTATGGAAGGATTTGGTGGAAGATAAAGTATCTTCCAATTAGTTATTGGAATTTTAAGAGGAAGGTTTCCCAAAGCACAATATCTTCATAGAAGAAGGGGCAGGCAACTCAGGAGGGCTACAAAGATGTCATGAGGTTACACAGGGAGAAAAATAGAAGGGCCAAAGCCCAACTAGAACTGAATTTAGCTACTGCAGTAAAAGACAATAAAAAATATTTCTATATATATATTCACAACAAAAGGAGGCCGAAAGAGAATCTCCATCCTTTATTGGGTGCAGGGGGAAGCATAGTGACAAAGGATGAGGAAAAGGCTGAGGGACTTAATGCCTTCTTTGTATCGGTCTTTAATAGTAAGACCAGTTGTTCTTGGGGTACCAAGCCCCCTGAACTAGAAGACAGGGATGGGGAGCAGAATGAAGCCCCCATAATCCAAGGGGAAATGGATAGCGACCTGCTGCTCCACTTAGACACACACAAGTCTATGGGGCTGGATGGGATCCACCCAAGGGTACCGAGGGAGCTGGCAGAGGAGCTTGCCAAGCTACTCTCCATCATTTATCAACAGTCCTGGCAAACTGGGGAGGTACCAGCAGACTGGAGGTTAGCCAATGTGACGCCCATCTACAAGAAGGGCAGGAAGGAGGATCCGGGGAACTACAGGCCCATCAGCCTGACCTCAGTGCTGGGGAAGGTTATGGAGCAGATCATCCTGAGTGCCATCACGTGGCACGTGCAGGACAACTAGGGGATCAGGCCCAGACAGCATGGGTTTATGAAAGGCAGGTCCTGCTTGACAAACCTGATCTCCTTCCACCACAAGATGACCTGCCTAGTGGATGAGGGAAAGGCTGTGGATGTTGTCTACCCAGACCTTAGTAAAGCCTTTGACACCATTTTCCACAGCGTTCTCCTGGAGAAACTGGCTGCTCATGGCTTGGACGAGTGTACTCTACACTGGGTGAAAAGCTGGATGGATGGCCAAAGAGTTGTGGTGAATGGAGTTAAATCCAGTTGGTGACCAGTCACAAGTGGTGTTCCCCATGGCTCAGTATTGGGGCCAGTCCTGTTTAATACTTTTATCAACAATCTGGACAAGGGGATTGAGTGCACCCTCAGGAAGTTTGGAGATGACACCAAGTTGCCTGGGAGCGTTGATCTGCTTGAGGGTAGGAAGGCTCTGCAGAGGGATCTGGACAGGCTGGGTTGCCAAGCACTGGAACACACTGCCCAGGCTAATGGTTGAGTCACCATCCCTGGAGGTATTTAAAAGACGTGTAGACGTGGTACTTAAGGACATGGTTTAGTGATGGACTTGGCAGTGCTAGGTTAATAGTTAGACTCGATCTTAAAGGTCTTTTCCAACCTAAATGATTCTATGATTCTAAAAGAACAGAATTGACAGATTGTCTATGAGTAAAGCACCTTTTGGATTGCCAGTGTATTTGAGCTGCCTGTATATTTGCATTGGAAGCTTTCTACAGAGTAACCCTGTAGATATCTCCTACAGCTGTAAGCCTGCTATGACTAACCAATCCATGACCATCCTAGGACTGTGTTGGTTTTTGTCTTGTGCCTTTCTTTTAATACACAAAATGTTATTAAAAAAATAACTTACCTTTTTTTTCAGACAACTCTTCCCTCTTCCTTCCCCATCCAATAAAAGCATGTCATTGGAACAGGCCAGGCTGCCCGAGGTAGTGGTTGAGTCACCATCCCTGGAGGCATTTAAAAGATGTGCAGGCGTGGCACCTAGGGACATGGTTTAGTGGTGGACTTTGCAGTGTTAGGATGGACTCGATGATCTTAAGGGTTTTTTCCAACCTAAATGATTCTATGATTTTATTGGGGTGGGGAGGAATGGAATATTTCTGTGTTATTACTTTTGTCTATAAAGAAGGTCAGGTAATTTGTGTCATGCCAGGTCAGATCTGACATCACTTACAAGATGTTTTTTAGAGAATAGTTCTTTAAATAAGCCTATGGTTTGGAACAATGCTAGCAGATGCCAGCATGTAGCGTCATCTGATATATATAATATATAAAAACTATAACATCATCTGATTTTCCTTACTGAATATATTACTCTCTCAGTTAGCTTGTTTTTTTGAGTTTAGGGTTTTGTTGTTTAGGTTGGGTTTTTTTGCTAACAGCATAGGTATGTGGAATAAATAGCTTCCCTAAGTCTTATACATAAATCCTGAGTTTAGACTCCTCTTTACAAAGATGCTAATATAAAAGCTACCTTCTTGGTCACCATGCTTTGAAAAAAATGTTATTAATTTTATGTAATTGATTAACTTGCATCTGTATCGTATGTAAATTAAGCATTCTGAAAACCTGGGTATAAGAAGCTGGATTTTCCCTCTCATGTCAGTACCCCTTGGAAAGATCTCTTTTTGATGTGAAGATGAAAGATTTGTTACTGTATTTGTCACTGATAGTTATTGACATGAAATTATATAGGTATAACAGCTGTCCAGTGGCAGAAGGTGCAGAGTAACAACTGTCTTCTCTGTCTGCCTCTTACACTGTTCCCTAAACGTGGCAGATATCCAAGGACAGACAGAAGTCTCAATGGAGATTGCATGGATCTGTGCCTCCCACACCTCCGGTTGAATTCCAGAGAGCACAACAGGCGCAGGAGTCATTCTGGCTAATAGGTCTACTTTGCAATGGACCCCCATTTTTACAGCTTTAGAAATTCTCTGCAAGATGGAAAGAGATGATGTGGATTTCAATTATTGTGCTTTCTTTATTCTGCCCTTTTACTGCCTTCTCATATTGAAAGAGCTTTAAACTAGATTTGAAAGGTTAAAGGGATAAAACCAGGCTCACTAGAGATAAGCCTGGGGGCGGCACACCAATGTTTGAGGGACAGTGTGCTAGCAAGGTCCTTCAGTCTGCTCCACAATGTGCTGAGTACACTGGAGCACATTTGAAATGTCTTTATACTAATGCGTGCAGCATGAGGAATAAACAAGAGGAACTAGAAGCTTTGGCCCAGTCCCAGAGCTATGACATCATTGGCATCAGCAAAACTTGGTGGGATGAGTCCTGTGACTGGGGTGCCATGATGGATGGTTATAGGCTCTTCAGGAGGGATAGGCATGGCAGGCAAGGCACGGGGGTGATGCTGTATGTAAGGGAGGGGTTGGAATGCATGGTGCTTACAGTTGGTGATGACATGGTTGGGTAAAGATGAAGGGGAAAGCAAATAAAGTGGATGTTTTTGTGGGAGTCTACTATCAACCACCCAGCCAGGACAATGACACCAATGAATTATTCTACAAGGAATTAAGGGATATTTCTAGATCAGCTGCCCTTGTCCTTATGAGTGGATTTTAACTTCCCAGACATCAGCTGGGAATATCATACAGTGGACATGAACAGGTCCAGGAAATTTCTGAAGCATGTTGAAGATAACTTCTCGGTGCAGGTACTAAGGGAGCCAACTAGGAAAGGTTCCCTTCTAGATTTGTTGTTTGTAAACAGAGAGGGGCTTGTGGGCGAAGTGGTGATTGGTGGCTGTCTTGGTCACAGTGACCAGGAAGTAGCTGAGTTCCAAATCATTGGCGATAGTAGGAAAAACTGCCAGCAAAACTTCAACCCTGGATATGGGGAGAGCAGACTTCGGGCTGCTGAAGGAGCTAGTGTGTAAGGTTCCCTGGGAATCTGCTTTTGAGGGTATTGGGGTCCAGGAATGCTGGTCACTTTTTAAGAGCCATCTCTTAAAAGTGCAGGAGCAGGCAATTCCAAAGCATCAGAAGTCAAGCAAGTGGGGCAGGCCAGCTTGGCTGAGCAGGGATCTTCTAGAACTTAGGTGGAAAAGGAAAGTGTGCAGACTTTGGAAGCAAGGACAGGCAACGTGGGAGGACTACAGAGATGCTGTTTACCACTGTAGGGAGAAAATGTGTGGCCAAAGCTCGATTAGAGTTCAAGCTGGCCAGCACTGTGAAGGACAACAAAAAGAGCTTTTTAAAATATGTTAACAGCAAAACAAGAATCAGAGATAACATTGGGCTCTTGCTTGATGAGTTCACTCACCTCACAAATAGGGACATAGACAAAGCAGAGCTATTTAATGCCTCCTTCACCTCTGTCTTTAACACCAATGATGGGCCCTGGGACCCTCAGAGCCCTGTGTTGGAAGGCCCTGACTGGAGGAATGATAAGCTCCCAGCCGACCCTGAACTTGTTTGAGACTTGCTGCTCCAGCTGGATGCGCATAAATCTATGGGGCCCAATAAGATTCATCCCAGGGTACTGAAAGAGCTGGCTGATGTCATCACGGGACCTCTCTCCATTATTTTTCAAGGGTCTTGGGAGTCTGGAGAGGTCCCAGTCGACTGGAAGCTGTCAAATATTGCCCCAATTTTCAAGAAGAGTAAGAAGGAAAACCCTGATAATCACAGGCCTGTCAGTCTCACTTCAGTGCCTGGCAAAATTATGGAGAAGGTTATTCTGGGAGTTATTGAAAACCACTTGAGAGACAATGCAGGCATTGGTCATAGCCAGCATGGGTTCATGAGGGGAAAGTCCTGTTTAACTAACTTAATTTCCTTTTATGACAAGGTCACCCATCTAGCTGAACAAAGGAAGCCAGTAGATGTGGTGTTTCTGGATTTTAGCATAGCTTTTGATACTGTCTCTCACAGTATCCTTCTGGGTAAACTGTCCAGCATGCGGCTAGAGAAGTCCATAGTATATTGGGTGAGCAAATGGCTGACGGGTCAGGCTTAAAGGGTTATAGTAAATGGAGATACATCAGGCTGGCAGCCAGTGGGATTCCCCAGGCCTCTATTTTAGGGCCAGTGCTCTTTAATGTTTTTATAAATGATCTGGACTCAGGAGTCAAATGTACATTAAGTAAGTTTGCTGACAATACTAAACTAGGAGGTGCTGTGGACTCCCTCAAGGGTAGAGAGGCCTTACAGAGAGATCTGGATAGACTAGAGAGCTGGGCAATCACCAACCGTGTGAAATTTAACAAGAGCAAGTGCTGGATTCTCCACCTGGCACGGGGTAATCCTGGTTGTACATACAAATTGTTGGACAAGAGGCTGGAGAACAGCCCTGCGGAAAGAGATCTGGGGGTTTGGGTTGATGGCAAGTTGAATATGAGTCAACAGTGTGCCCTGGCAGCCAAAAGGGCCAACCGTGCCCTGGGGTGCATCGAGCACAGCATAGCTAGCCAGTCAAGGGAGGTGATTGTCCCAATCTACACCGCACTGGTGCGGCCCCACCTCGAGTACTGTGTGCAGTTTTGGGTGCCTCAGTATAAGAAGGACAACAAATTGCTAGAGTGTGTCCAGAGCAGGGTGACCAAGATGGTGAAAGGCCTCGAGGGCAAGACTTATGAGGAGCGGCTGAGGTCACTTGGCTTGTTCAGCTTAGAGAAGGCTGAGGGGTGACCTCTTCGCAGTCTACAACTTCCTCAAGGGGGACAGCAGAGGGGGAGGTGCTGATCTCCTCTCTCTGGTGACCAGCAATAGGACACGAGGAAATGGAATGAAGCTGCGTCAGGGGAAGTTCAGATTGGACACTAAGAAAAGGTTCTTCATTGAGAGGGTGGTCGGTCACTGGAACAGGCTCCCCAGGGAAGTGGTCACAGTTCCAAGCCTGTCAGAGTTCAAGGAGCATCTGGACGATGCTCTTAGTCATATGGTTTAGTTTTGGATAGTCCTGCAAGGAGCAGGGAGCTGGACTTGATGATCCTTATGGGTCCCTTCCAACCTGAGGTATTCTATGATTCTGTGATTCAGACTTCTGTATGGCTTCTTATTCTTGCAACATTTGCTCCTGTACATGAAATAAATCATGACAAAAATGTCTTTTTGGTCATTATGTTTGGACATTCTGGAGAGATATTGGGGAAATCAAAGAGGCATTGAACTGCTTTGACAAGCAGTTCTGTGACTCCTTATTTTATAATTCCATTGCTAACTATTGCTCATGGTGATAGTGAGTATTAAAATTGCATTCTTTCTTTAGTTTATAATTGTATGATCTTGCCAAGACTGATGACTGATACCTGCTAAATAATATACGAACAAAACAGGCATTCTCAGTAGTTGCAAATAATACTTCTAGAAATAGCTTTGTGTGATACTTTTTTGCTGGTTATTCTAAAAGCTAGATAAAGATTACTTTAAAATGGTTATGAGAAGAAAAAAAGTTGCCATTTCTTGCTTTTCTATTTGATAGATTAAAAAAAAACAACAACAAACCACTGGAATTTTATCCAAGAGAGATGATACAATGCAAACTCTCTGGGAAACTTTTGGAGTTTAGGTGCTTTTTCTGCTGTCACACTGATGTCAAGGAACCTCTAGTCTACTATGTCTATGTAGTTCCAGTGTCCTCCTGTCTACTTGTTGACAAGTCTATGGTGGAAAAAAAATGCTATCTCTTACTACAAGGTCCCAGGTGATGTCTCATATCAGCCACAAATGTTTGTGGTAATTTCAACAGATGGAAAAACCCTCATTTAACAGGATTCCAGAGAGGGGAACAAATGCTGTGGAGCCAGCATTATCCTTCTCATGAAGAAAAAGGAGGGGCCTAGCAGTAATTCCCTTTAATTCATTCAAGCAGAACAAACCTATAACCGTCTATATTGCCTGTGCAATATCTTGGGTACTTACAGTAAAGCTGGAAGCCAAAAATATTAACAGAAATCAGTCTTACTCTTCTGTGTTTCAGTTTAAAAAATATAGCATTCCTGGTTCAGTTCATATAGTTCATACTTGAAAAGTGAAAAACAATTAGGCAGTATTTGCTCAATTTAGCTGGTCACCAGAGCAATGAATCTATTTTCCAAATTCTAAAAATTGGAAATTTTCTAACTTTCCCAAAATTCTCTGATTTGCATGTCCTAAAGAAGTTATTTTAGAAGTCAAAACAATCAAAACCCATCAAATTTATGAGAAGTTTTATACTGATCTCAGTTGACTCTAGTTATGAGCAACAGCGGGAGATTTAAACGTGGTGTGACTGAAACTAGCACTCAGTCCCCGAGACGAGCAGCTCCGGTGCTGGCATGATCGGCAGCGGAGTGCTCTAGCGCAGTGCACAGGTGGGGTTTCCCCGAACCGAGGGAGCAGAGAGACCCACCGGGAGCCCGCAGCTCGCTTGACAACGGCGGTCAAGTCTCCCCATAGGTATAAAAGAAGCCCTTAGGGAGTGCTAGCAGGAAGGGTGTGCAGGAAGGGAGCTGAAGCCCTGCCAGCTCGACCAGGGAGCAACAGTATCCACTTGGCAGAAAGCCATGCCCTCTCTAAACTCTGCACCCACTGCAACTCACGCAGCTGCCCAGACAGATCTCCAGTAGGAACATGCTGCCACCCAGGTGCCAGACTGCAGGGTGTGCCCTGCTCTTATGCCAGTACTGGATGGCAGTAGTGAGTACACCTGTGGGAGGTGCACCCAAGTAGAGGAAGAACTCCATTTAGTGGCAGAGCTCCAGGAGGAGGTGAGTAGGTTGAGGAGTATCAGGGAGTGTGAGAGAGAGACTACTGGAATAACACCCTACCTTCCCTGAGACAAATCCAACAGGCAGACAGGATACATGATACAGAGGATTCCCTATCTTCTCTCCACCTGGCTGAACACAGTGACTTGAGGGATAGGGGGCAATGGTGACAAGTTCCTGCCCAGCGCAGCAGGTGCATCTCCTCTGTGAGTACCCCACCTTTCCAGGTGCCCTTGCATAATAGGTATGAGGCTCTGCAAGTGGAACCAAACAATAATGAGGACAGCAGTTAATCTAGTTTGTAGGTGTTGCCAAGGTTAAGTCAGCCTATGCCCTGTGTCAAAACTGCTTCCATAAAGAAGAAAAGATGGGTCGTTGTCATAGGAGACTCCCTTCTGAAGGGAGCAAAAGGCCCAATATGCAGACTGGAGCCACTTCTTCGGGAAGTCTGCTTCCTCCTTGGGGCCCAGGTTAAAGATGTGAAGAGAAAGCTTCCTACTCTGGTACAGCCCTCAGATTATTATCCATTACTGATTTTTCAGGTAGGCAGCAATGAAGTTGCAACAAGAAGTCTGAGGGCAATAAAGAGAGACTTCAGGGCCTTGGGACAACTGGTTAAGGGATCAGGAGTGCAGAAAGTGCTCCAGGAAGAAACAAACTCTACCCAGTTAGAAGTCAGAAAGCATTGTGTGAGGCACAGATGTTAGAAAATCTTAATGAAACATCATATGTATTTTTACAATAAATTTAGCTTTGGGTGGAGCCTCTTACTCAGAAAGTGCTATATATCTTAATCTATGCAAATACTAAAAGCAAGGAGCTACAGAAAGGATCATAACATGAAAATATAACTCAATTTGAACAATTTCTGAAACAATTTTGCAATAGGAAATACACAGCAATCTATCTTCACAAGAGCCTGAGAGAACAGTTTTAAGTGAACACAGATCTCACTAAAAATTAAAACATAGTGAGAGAAGAGATGAAATCCCTGCATATAACAACACTGTATAAAATAAAAAATTATTATACCTTAAAAAAGAAAACCTAAGCATGATTTGCAGCATCCGATGGTGGAACATAGTGTAGTTTTTGAAGTCTTATTCCCTGCAAGCAGAAATGCACAAACAGCAAGGGTGTTCAAGAAGAAAGTCTGCAATAAAGACAGGAAAAGCAGAAAAACCCTCTAAAATCATTTGAGTTTGCTAGTGGTCCTTAATTAAAGGATGATTTAATTTTCATTGTAAAATATAGCTTTTATTAGTGGACCACTACTTTTAGTTGTTTCACAAAGTATTGAATAACAGGTTGTTACACACATACTCGGTTTGCATTCTCCATGGGATTCCAATTGAGTTGATAATAGGTAACAACCTCCCATCCACAAAGGCTTAGTTTTGATTTTTTTATCTTAGTTCAAATGTATAACATCAAGACTGCTTGCTGACAGGCAAGTCACTGTCAAAACAAAAAGCAAAAACTGTTTGTAAGAACATGTAAGAGTTAAAGCATCTTGTCTGAGCACTGATGGACTGTTGTGAATCCACACTTTATTAACATTTCTATTTCAATCAAAGGCAGAAGGACCAAAAATATCTTAGGGACAATTCATAACAATGTTTTTTTGAGTTTAATGCAAAGAAATATGAACTGGTTACAGGAAAACAACATACCTGAAAATTAAACCCCACAAAAATATGATGAAATGCAAAATATAGCTACATTAGATTGTAAATGGAAAAGAGTTGGGTTTATATTTTATACTGCAAAATTTCCAAAATGCAAAACCAAGTTTCTTCAGCAGTTTGGGAAGTTGGACACTGAGAGCAAGCATTTTATTCAGGATATTGAAGATTGAAACTGTAAAGAATGATATTTTCAATAATGAATGACTGATAAAGTGACAGGTGAACTAAAAAGGTGCCAAGTGTGAAGTAATACACCTGGGAAAGGCAAACGTGCTACACCTATACTACACCTAATCACAAGTTCTCAGTTGGCCATTAGCACACAGGCAAGAGTTCTCAAATTCACTGTGAACAGTCTGGAGAAGGTGACAAGGCTTACTAGTGGTATAGAGTTCCAGTAAAATGCAAGGAGGGATTAAGCAGGCTACAACTTTTTGGCTTCAAAAACGTGCAACTATGGAAGATCTCCATAAAAATCCACAGAAATTATGACTAACTTGTAGAGGCTTAGATGGAGTGACTAGTTATTATTATATCTCGTAATGATTTTTCATAATAAAGAAAGTATGGGGTGTCCAATGAAGTAATTAGGGAGCACATTTATAATAAGGAAAAGGAAGTACTTCTTCAGACAGCACACAATTAAATTGTGTTGTACATTGCCACAAGCCAGAAGTTAATAGTTTCAAAATGAAACTAGAGAGTTCACAGATATAGCTATCATTGACTATTAAACTTGAGGAACTAGCAGTTTAGTCCCCACTGGTGGCTAGATGCAGGGAGGGCAAGCAAGGGCAGTGGACACTATCTTTTTCTGTTTCTGATAGCCTTTCAATAAGAATCTGTTGCCCAGTTAATAATTTCCCAATAGGTTTATGTTAAAACTTCTACTGTTGTACTCCTTAGAATTTCATATCAAATTGAAGGGGTTTCTCTGTCTTTACCTATTAAGATTTCACCTACCAATTACTCTAAGGCAATGACTACTGTCAATAGTTTCAGTTTTCTGAGACAATATAGCTCTTTTGAGAGCCAGTTCAAAACCAAGAAAAAACTCTTCCAGGATCTGGGAATCACCTCACCTTCAGCAAATGTAAATTCACTCAGTCGACATGAAATCAGACTTAAAAATAAAACAGATAAAGCAAACTGTATATCAAGAAAGAAGGAAAGAACTATGCACAAAAATATCAACAGCTCTTAATTATGCCACTTTTGGGAAGGTAACAAATAATAACAGCCATATCAGAGTACAACAAAAAACAACCCAAAAACCTGTAAAGAGTTACACACAGAGATACGTAGATACACAGACGCTCCGTTCAGACTTTAACAGATTTCACTTTCCTACTCCTTTCACTTGTTTACCTCATCGTACTTGCTTCCTTGTCAGTTCATCTTTGCCATAACCACTCATGAAGACAAAAAATCAAGAATGTTTCTGAGGTGCATTTTGGGGACACCATGAAAACTACTGGGAGTACTTGCACAGAAGCAACAGAAACACATATCGACCTTTCATCAATGCTATAAAATCTGAGAGACACAAAGTACTTTCTGAATCACTGCATCAGCAACACAGATGATTGCAGAAGAACCAACTGGAGACCAAACCACAGGAAGAAGGTTGTTATCTCTCAGAAACAGAAGACTGTAATGCTATCCTCAGGCCATCTACCCTTGTTTTCATCCCTGATTTTTCATTTTCCATTTTTCGATAATGGGCAGTTGTTCACCTATAATCTGTTATTTCCATTTCAACCACAATTATAATTGATCGATCTGCTACACTGTCCTTCAAACATGTCTTTGGATTATAAACTTCTATAAGGCATATCATCATTACTGGAGGCAGAATAGAATAGAATAGAATATTTCAGTTGGAAGGGACCTACAATGATCATCTGGTTCAACTGCCTGACCAAATGTTAAAGCATGTTATTAAGGGCATTGTCCAAATACCTCTTGAACACTGACAGGCTTGGGGCATCAACCACCTCTCTAGGAAGCCTGTTCCAGTGTCTGACCACCCTCACGGTTAAGACATGCTTCCTAATGTCAAGTCTGAACCTCCCCTCTTGCAGCTTTGAACCATTCCCATGCATGCTATCACTGGATCCCAGGGAGAAGAGCTCAGCACCTCCCTTTCCACTTCCCCTCCTCAGGAAGCTGTAGAGAGCAATGAGGTCACCCCTCAGCCTCCTTTTCTCCAAACTAGACAAGCCCAAAGTCCTTAGCCGCTCCTCATAGGACATGCCTTCCAGCCCTTTCACCAGCTTTGTTGCCTTCCTCTGGACGGATTCAAGTACATTTGTATCCTTCTTCAATTGTGTGGCCCTGAACTGCACACAGTACTCAAGGTGAGGCTGCGCCAATGCTAAATACAGCAGGATAATCACCTCTTTTGACTGGCTGGTTATGCTGTGTTTGATGCACCCCAGAATGTGGTTTTCCCTCTTGGCTGCCAGGGCACACTGCTGACTCATATTGAGCCTACTGCCAACCACCATCCCTAGATCCCTTTCTGCAGGGCTGCTCTCCAACCACTCCTCTCCCAATTTATACTTGTGCCTAGTGTTACTCCATCCCAGGTGCAGAATCTGGCATTTGGACTTGTTAAATTTCATGCCACTTATGTTTGCCCAATGTTCCAATCTATCCAGATCCCCCTGCAAGGCCTCTTGTCCTTTGAGAGAATCAACAGCACCTCCCAGTTCTGTATCATCAGCAAACTTGCTAACGGTGCATTCAACTCCTGCATTCAGATCACTGATAAATATATTGAACAGAGCTGGCCCTAGAATTGAGCCCTGAGGAACACCACTGGGGACCAGTCGCCAGCCAGATGTAGCCCCATTCACTACAACCCTTTGAGCCCTGCCGTCCAGCCAGTTCTTCACCCAGCACACGGTGTACCTGCTCATCCCACAGTTGGACAACATGTCCAGAAGGATGCTGTGAGGGACAGTACCAAAAGCTTCCAGTCAGCGGGGACCTTCCCAGACTCCCAAAATTTGACTGAGAGGGGTCCTGCTGTAACATCTGTTGGCTTCTTCAGTACTCTGGGATGAATCCCATCAGGCCTCATGGACTTGTGAACATTCAGCTGATACAGCTGGTCCCCTACAATTTCAGTGTCTGCAAATGGAAATCACATTCCCACAGTCATGGTCCTCCAACTCAGAGGAGCAGGAAGCCCAAGGTCTATCAGTATTACTTAAGACTGAGGCAAAAAAAAAAAAAGCATTGAATGCCTCTGCTTTTTCTTCATCCCTATTAGTCAGGTGATCATGTTCAACAAGTGTTGGTCCAATGTTTCCCTTAGACCTCCTCTTGCTCTTAACACATATTAAAAAGCCTCTCTTGTTGTCTAACACAACACTGGCCAGTTTCAAATTTAGTTGAGCTTTGGTCTTTTGTGTCTTCTCCCTGCATATGTGAACCACGGTGCTGTAAACTTCTTGTAAAGCCTGACCTTGCTTCCAGAGATCATACCATTTCTTTCTCCTCTTGAGCTCCATGAGGCGTTCCCCGTTCATCCAAGCTGGTCTTCTGCCCCACTTGCTTGACTTTTGACACAATGGGATTGCCTGCTCCTGTGCTTCTAAAAGGTGGTTCTTCAAAAATGACCAGCACTCATGGACCCCTAAGCCCTCAAAAACAAAATCTGACTGGACACTGCTAACTAGCTCCCTGAGTAGCTTAAAGTTTGTTCTCTTGAAATCCAAGGTAGCAACTCTACTGACCTTTTTTTCTCATTACACTGAAAATTTTACACAGCCACTTCATGATCACTGTGGCCAAGACATCCACCTACCATCACATCTCTCACGAGTCTTTCTCTATTCACAAACAACAAGCCTAGGAGGGCATCTTTCCTAGTTGGCTCACTGAGTACTTGTGACAAGAAATTGTCTTCAACAAACTTCAACAATTTCCCAGACTTGCTCATCACAGCAGTATGGTATTCCCAGTTGATGTCTGGGAAGTTGAGATCTCCTATAAGGACAAGGACTACCAATCCAATATTGAATACTTGTCTCTTGATAGCACTGCTGGATGCCCCACCTGAGTTCTGAGCAATGGAGAACGAGAGAAGTCACTGTGCATCACGGGAGCTACAGGACTCAAGCCTTGGGTCTGGGTTCCAGTAAGATACTGGATTGTCTGGAAGACGAGGAAGGCTGCCCAGCTAGTTATTCATCCTGGTATCCAGCCACATGACACAGCTCTCACTGGTGATGGAAAATAAGGAGGAGAAAATAGAGGCACTCAGGGTAGAAATCTCTAACTGGGAAAGATTTGTTGAGACTACAGATATTACTAAGGATCAGCAACATCTGGGATTTGAGCTGCATGTTAGAGAGTCACAGAGCAGATCCTGCATCAGCTACAATTCCTTTCATCCAGGCACTCCTGTTAGTGCATTTTTATTTTTTTTTTTTTACTTTCTCTTCCAGGCTGTTTCTGAATATATTCTATATCATCTGGTTCAGACCTTGGGAAATGAATGCAACAAAATATAAACAATGCTGTTGTATATGGCATGAAGAGTATCTCAGAACATAACCCTGCAAAATATTTAAGAGCTTGCCTGATTGGTAGGAATTGCTTTCCAGTTGTGTCATATTTCCTTTTCATGGCTGATAACTTTTTGCAGAGATGTGGTACAGGGTGAAATACCTTTTCCTTATTCCTTTGTTGCAGTGTTGTCTCCAGATGAGCACCTGAGGTAGCCATGAACACAGCAAAATGTTTGCTGAAACCTAGAATGTCCTTACAGAATTGCCAGCCATTTTTAATTGTGTGGAAAGTCTCTTGATGTGAACTTTTTTCATGCTCACACAGTCTGAATTAATTTTCTTCATGCAAGTCAGTCCAGTGTGCTTTTATACTGCTGAAGATTGATGCAAAACTCTTATAACATCGTCCCAGAAATAACTGGTGTTTTGTTTTGTTTTTTTATTGTAGAAAGCGTCAGTTTTGGCTAGGTCTGGGCATATTCTGACACTTCTATGCACTGCCACAGATATTTTACTTGGGGCCACCCTTATGTCACTCTTCCCCACTTACACAATGCCTTTTCTTTTTCCTTTGTCTCTAGGACTTGATCTTCCCAGGTTTGACTGAATACAGGAATGTCACTGATACATACCACAGCAAAGTTAGATCAATTCACCTAAAAGCCCCATCTATCTGTCTCTGGAAGGTAGAAAGTGCCATCTGAATTCTAGAAACGGGGAACAAAAAATCCTACAGCCCCTACCTGTTCTCAAGGCCGGCCTTTCTTGAGTGGCCTGTCTCAGTGTTTCTCAGGTCAACAGAGATTGTATATTTTGCTTTTCTGATCTTGGCCAAGAGTTCATCATCATAAAGCATAGCATTGCCATCTGAAAGAGGGACACATGCGATCAGTGCAAACAGATTCCTTAGAGGTTTGCACACTTAGCAAAACAGAGCAGCTTTGTACGTCACAAACTTTCAGTTCCTGCTGCTGTGAAGACAGTTGTATCTAGCAAAATGGCAAGAAAAGCAGCTGGGATGGCAAGCTCTTAAACTGTGGTTCCTCAGCTCACCAGATACAGAAGTCCCATGTATTCCTATAGATAGTTTCTTGAAAGGACCTTTTTCTCTGCAGGAGTCTATCAAAATCAGCTATACCAACATTAATCTACAGAGAGAAGTAAAAACTACTAGAACACATTAAGACTTGTGCGAAAAGAAATTGTCTTATTATTTATGAGGTCATATCATGTGGGGAGTGAAAAGGTCAAATTCTTCATTGTTTTACACAACTGAATAGCAATTCTGTTCTAGTACTGAGTAAGAAACATGGGAATAAAAACCAGTAGTGTGCTCAACTCTCATGCCATCAGAAGCTTTCAGATCTTAATGCTATTCTTAAAGACCCATCATCTCTGGAAGGCAAGTATCAAAGCAAATTAAGTCCCTGGCTCTCTGATTGGGAATAAAAGCTCAAAAATAGGTCCTGACTGTATTCTGAAAACTCAGGAGTCACACAACAGAGTACTTATTTTTAAAAATGTTATCTAAGTTATTCCAATATTTGGAGAGCATGATTTGTAATTCCTGAGTAGAGTTATCAGTTCTGGTATTATCCTTTAAGCAATATTCATCTTTGCTACTTCACTGAGGAGTTTGAAGGGCCTCATGTGTCTCACAAGTTGTGAATAGTTTTTTGGACTAAGTACGTTAACACAAACATTTATTTAGATGCCTCAGTTAAGCATGTTTTCAGGATCAGGCTCTGGTTTGTAATAATTATATACTTAAGCAGAACTCATGTTTTTTTCATCCTCTCACCTTTTCACTCCCAGGCAACTATACCCTAGCTCTTTACTAGTGGTAGATAAGAAAAATAAAAGTACAGCATTGTACTAGAAGTACAGTATTTGCACTAGAATTACCATGCTGATGCTGATTCCTTCCTCTAGACAGCTCTTATTTTCTCTCTACTTGTATACAAAGCTAAATACTTAATTTATTCTGACATTTCACCACCTACTTCTAACTTAGATCTGAATACTTAGATAAATTCTTCAGTGAATACAGTTCCTTTTCAGAGTTAGAGAAAAAAAAGGGTTTGGTCAAGAGTTCATCTAATGAATGGCTATTTCATTAATGAATACATTCTTGCACTGAAAATCATCTTTGTTCAATATTTACAATTGCATTATGTCTTAACTCCCAAATCCCTGAAAACAGTTAGAGAATATTAGCTTACTAAGTCTGGCTAATATCTGTCTCAACGCTAATGAAGCTGTGCAAAGAGCCTGCATCCATAAAGAAAATAAACCTTTCAAGTTCAAGATAGCATGTTTAATAGATCATTAAAAAGCAAATAGGCTTCTTTTCTGTTCTGCAGAACATTACAGTCCAATAATAACAGTGATCTAAAAAAAAACCACCTTCTTTTTCATCTGTTATAGTTTAAAATCAGCTGATATTTTCTTTGGTACATCAGATCTCTCATAAAAATTCATATCCTCAATCCTGCCTGCAAGCAGATGATGCCCAGATGTTAACTGTATAACACTTTAATCATGGAAGCCAAAACCTATTTTTCAGCCATACGTAGCACTGTAACATCCTGGAAAAGACCTGAATAGTATTATTAAAAAGCACTGATTGCTACTGTCAGGCATTCCAGAGGAAGTCTTAACTTCTCTCTATTGCTTCCGACAAGTCTGTAAAGTGGAGAAAGACAAAGCAAAAAATGTACGGCTTTGATGTTGCAAGGCTATAAATGAATGCATCAGTGATCCAAAGTTCAAGACGTCATTCAAAACAAATGAGAGAAGGAAAACAAAAGCCTGTTCACATGAAACTCCAATTCCACACTTTCATAATGAGTTCTCAGAACAGCCTTTAAAATAATTACCGAATTATGAAAAAAATCCAAATTATAATGACAATTTAAAATGTAATAGACTAATTGCAGCTAAAGTAATGACTCCTTAGTATTCATATGGCATATTACCAGAGGACCTTAAATTCACAAATAGGAAGTAATTTTTTCCTAATGTTGATTTGATTGTTACCCATTAAATTCTTGGGAGGTATTTAGGGTGTGATTAAATTATGATTTATTCCTATGGTCCATGAAAGAAATGGAAAAATACTCATGATGTTATGCATTAGGCTGTTCTTATTTCTTATTAAAATATTAACTTATGAATTATAAGTGGTGTTTTAAAAGGCTGCTAGTTCATAAATTTAAAAATTTCTATACAATTTTTTTCAAATGATGTCTACATCAGATCCCATATTCTTTAAACAGACTTCGCTATATTTGATAGTCTCAGATTGTTTCTAGATACTTTATTAAGACAAGATTCAATTTTTTAATGTAATGTAAAATTTTATATGCAGAATTTTTCTTATCAAATCCAACTTAATGTGATTCTTTCAAAAGTGAGAATCTAGAAATACTCTGTATTGTCAAATTAGTTACTGTTCTGCAATTTCTAATGCAACTAATGACTTAGAGACATGAAAGATCTCTATGTGTTTCCTTTTGACACAGATAGATAATAAAATGTAGTGGTGCATCTTATTTGTACCTGGAGTATCAGAGAGACTGAGGCCCCACTACCTAGGACCTGCACCAAAATCACTATGGTATTGGAAGTGATGTCTTTCAGGACAAACTTCCCCAGACTGAGAAGATGTTATGTCGACATTGCCGACTTCACTGTTCTATATAGATAAATGAGTAATTTTATATCAATATGGGGAGCAGGACATCAACAGCAGCATGGAGCTCCATTTAAAGTGATTTACATTGCTACATGTGAATGCAGATAGCACTACAACTTGATGGACATTAAAGCGTTACTTGAGGTGTGAGAGAAGAAAAGTCAGAGAAAAAATCCATCAAAAACAGCCCATGGAAGCATACATACTGTTGCAAAAAAGTATAAACTAAAAAAAAATGCCTGGCACATGGAAAGGAATGTAATAAACTAAAAGGATTACAAGAATATGTAAACACCAGCAGGGTCTGTGTAACATAGACAAAAAGGAAAGCAAAAGCTCCACGAGCAGCTCAGACAAATTATTTGGAAGATCAATGGATAAAACAGCAGTAAATGAATGAACTGCTAGCTTGAAAGCAAAGTGAAAATTTATCACTTTTAAGTTGGACATAGATGAACCAATCGGTGTTGTGTCACTGACAGGACTTGTAAAAAAAAAAAAAGCAGCCAGAGCAACTTTGATTATTAATAAACCTGGTACAAGGATAGATAGTAGCTACTGCAACAATAAAAATATACATAGGATTCTTTAGTGTACTAAATGTTGTGGTTTAACCCCAGCCAGCAATTAAGCACCACACAGCTGCTCACTCACTCACTCCCCCCACAATGGGATGGGGAAGAGAATCAGAAGAGTAAAAGTGAGATAACTCATGGGCTGAGATAAAGACAGTTTAATAGGTAAAGAAAAAGCCACGCATGCAAGCATAGCAAAGCAAGGAATTCATTCACCACTTCCCATGGGCAGGCAGGTGTTCAGCCATCCCCAGGAAAGCAGGGCTCCATCACACGTAATGGTTACTTGGGAAGGCAAACGCCATCACTCCAAACATCTCCCCCTTCCTTCTTCTTCCCCCAGCTTTATATTGCTGAGCATGATGTCATATGGTATGGAATATCTCTTTTCTCAGTTGGGGTTGGCTGTCCTGGCTGTGTCGCCTCCCAACTTTTTGTGCACCCCCAGCCTACTCTCTGGTGGGGTGGGGTGAAAAGGCCTTGACTCCATGTAAGCACTGCTCAGCAATAATTAAACCATCCCTGAATTATCAACACTGTTTTCAGCACAAATCCAAAACATAGCCCCATACTAGCTACTGTGAAGAAAATTAACTCTATCCCAGCTAAAACCAGCATATTCTCCACCCCTTATTCCATACCATTTACGTCATGCTCAGGTCCCACACTATCCAATACATCCTCATTCCCCACCACCACCACCCCCTTCCCATTCTTTGATATAACACACAGATATCATTCCCTTAGTCTACAGACTACCTCTGTGTCCATAAAATGTCCACAAAATGTCTAATGAGATAATTCAGTTTATGACTTAGGGCTCCATCTGTTATGGTGGTCACTCAGGACAGGAAAGGTGGTGTGTTGTGTAGAGTTACTGGGCACCAAAGCCAGCTCAGGTTGGGTCACTGCTGCACTTGCATTGCTTCTTTCTTGTAAGGCTTTTCCTCCGTTGGTTTGGGTGGTTCCTGCTATAGTCATTCCTATAACATCCAATTCAAATAATGGGTTACAACAATTTAAAGGTATATCCATTAAAATTTCCACCCCTGGTCCCTTTGGACCAGACCACAAGGTTTAACACTGCAATGAACTCCTCCCCTTGCCCCTGCTCTGGCTTGGGCTTATCCACAGACTGCAGTCCCTTAGGGGTGGTACCTGTTCCTAGTGAAGCCTCAGCTATGAGCCACAGTCTCTTCAGGTTTATATGTGCTGCAGCATAGACTCATCCACAGTCACTTCAAGATGCACCTGTTCCAACATGGCCTTATCCATGGGCCATCACCATAGACCTGCTCCATCGTGGCCTTTCTCACAGCCACAGTCCCTTCAGAAGTAAATCAGCTCCAGCATGGCCTCATCCCTGGCTGCAGTCCCTCCAGGGCTGTACCTGCTCTGTCGTGGTCTTATCAATGGCCACACACTTTAGAGGTGCTCCAGCATGAACTCACACACAGCCACTGATGCTTCAAGGTGCACCTACTGCAGCATGGACTTATCCACAGCCACAGATGCTTCGAGGTGTACCTTCTCCAACATGGAAGGGCCACAATTCCTTCAGAGGCATACCTGCTGCAGCACAGACATAAACAGGGCCACAGATGCTCCAAGATATACCTGCTCAGGCATGGACTTAGTCACAGCTACAGGGGCTTTTGGGTATCCTGCTCCCATGTGGACTCATCCACAGGTCACAGTCCCTTTGACTCGAGTTCACACTGGAGTTCCAGCCTGTCCGGTACAGCAGCACAGAAACAGCAGCCATGCCCTGGCCATCTGCCAGCCCCAGCACATCACCATTGCTGTTATGAGAATGTTCCCAGGCACAGCACAGTAAGATGATAAGCAGTACAGCAAGCAGTGAAAGCAAGATGCAGCCACTAACGAGCACTAGACTAATATATAGTCAATTAATAGCTGTCAATTAGTAGCTAAACAGCAATAACACCTATAAATCAAATCTATCACACTCCAATCAAATCTATTGTTTTTCTCATACTAAATCCAAAACACAGCACTGTACCAGCTACTAAGAAAATTATCCCAGCTGAAACCAGGGCACTAGAGTAACTTCAGACGATTCAAAAAAATCAAGTAATAATCTTGTTGAACATATCTAAAGGCAATGTCACACTGTTCTTTTCCAAATTATCTTAATATTGCTGAATTAGCAAAGAAAGATGATCTCAGAGTTTAAAAATTGTACTAAAAATAAAGTTCCGAGCAGAAATCCAATGGCCAGGTTGTTACCAGATGCAGTTGTTAAACACTGCCATTAGTTCAGATCTTGAGTCACATCCAACTGGGCAAAATTTCTTTCCAAACGATGGCTACTGCATGAACTCTATAAAATGAACTTGCCTAGTGTCAGATCCTTGTGGACAATCATCCAAATAAAATCACTGCAGTAGACTCTATTAGAAGTTTTAGTGAATAAGACAAGAACTGGCTGGACAACAATACTGGATCACATTTTGAGTGAGAAGGTGATACCTCCAGTATAGAGCTGTGGCAAATTACAGATCAGTACAATCTCATACCCCAAATCTCATGTCATTTTGCACATAGAGATATGCCTGTCTCTACCTTTTTTTAGACAGGCAACCTTAATTTTCCATTCTTTAAATCTTGCACCTCTCTGACTAGAATTATATTCACTTCATTTTTCTAGCAATTCAACAGAAGTGTCTCTTCAGACATCTGTTACATACTAAAGATGTAAAAGCAAATGCATTTTTACATTAGACTACATTACTAGCTACTGTGCCTTCAGGGATACCTTTAACCTCACATCTGTATTCTAAAGTATGTCATATTATTTTTTCAATAGCAGCTAAAGTAGATCAGGAATGAATTAGCACAGTAAATAGTTTACAGCTTCATCACATGGTATACAGCCAGTCAGATAACAGAAGCATTGTACATTTGTGGAATGTTGTTTAATAAGTGCTGCACATACAAAACCATGTCTTTGAAGGACTCCAGGTACAGCCTGCCAAAACTCAGATCAGCATTTTAGCAGATTAAAAGCCTCCTTTTCACATATATTTTAAGAAATTGCATTATGGATTTTATGGAGCACTAAGTAATGTGCTTAACACCATTCAGAAGGGAAAGATCTTTATCAGTGGTATCTTGCTGGGATGCATGGTTAAAGTAGATATTTTTGGCAATACGTTAAGAATAAGTGAAAAGTAGTATTTTCATCTTTGGGGAATAGAGTAGAAGTCTGTTACAACTACTAGCATATTTATTTCATCTTGTAACATGCCCTGTAGGATTCAAGCTATCTTAATGTGCTTTGGCTTATCAGCTACCACAACTTCTAATTAAACTGAAGTACTTTGCCATGTTACATTATCCTTTTTCTTAAGCAAATGTTCTGTGCTCATTGTTTCACTCCTGATACAGAAAATAAGCAGCTTTATGCCCAACAGAAGAATCCTATTTCCAGGAAAGGTTAGTCCAAATGTCTGGACATAAAAGGATGTCTTTTTAGAATTGCACTGTGCAGGTAGCAGTAGTGTTCTGTTACCAAAAAAAAAAAAAAAAAAAAAGTGAGCTGCTATTTTCTGTGTTCCTGGCTCTCTGATTCTTGGCTTGAGGACAGTCAGTCCTTTGTACTCTTTTATTACAATGAGGTAATCAAAGAAAGAGAGTCTTGGTTTCAGACTGTCAGCTGTTACTAATCACTGCTCCATGGCTTGCTGTGAACCCCTGCTTGCTTCTCCCTCCTGCTCTGCTTAGCACACATAAAGAAGATAAACTGCTCCCTAGTTTCCCTTCAAAAAGCATATTGTTTGGAACATTCCAATACTATGAGCAAAAGATAGAATAATGCGAAGAGTTAAATGGGTATCTAAACAACCCCACAGCAGGGTCCTTCTCAGACAGATGTGAGTTTCAGGAAATGTACTTTCCTACCAATTTTCCAAATGTATTCTATTATCTTGCAACCCCAAAAAGTAAAACAACTATACTTTTAAGAACAGTACAGCATATTTCTGCAAGAGGCTTCCTGCAGTAATACAAATATCACTGTCACTCAATAAATGCAGCATCTAAGTGTACCATATTTACATATTTCATTTTACTTGGAGCTGTAATACTTTGGTGTCTATAAATTATTTAGCAACAACAAGCACAGTCTGGGGAGTTTTACTGAACTTTTTCCTGCCTTCACTGACTGACACTGTCCTGATACAGAGAGTTTTAAAGGAAGAAAATAAAGTTATTTGTGCAAGTGTAAAAAAGCACCATAGAAGCAACCAAAGTAAGAAGCGAGCAAGGCTGTGAAATACTCTACCATGAAAATAGTTAGGGTAAAAATAGCAACTGATTTGAACCTCAAGCTCAATATATTATACAGTCTTGGTTATAAATGTATTTGCCTGCTGTATAAGAATACTATGCTTGTTTTAACCCAGGAAATACTTTCCACCATAGATTTCTGTCATTTTTTTTTTATAAGACAACAACTAATCTTGGTGCAGTGAAACCAAGCTGAGTTTCATAAAGTTAAAGTAATGTTATTCCACAGAAAGAGCATTATCATTGATGAATAACAACAAAATGGTCTTTCATTCATGGTTAGCCAAAAGGTAAAAATCACTGTAAAGCCACTAGAGATTATTTGGGCTTCTACCATTCACACCAGTCAGTGATGTTCTGACAGTATCTTACCATGGTTTCACAAACATATTCCTTCTAATGACAAAGCTGTGGTTAGAAGAACATGTGTTTGCAGCCAGGAGGATGAAGGTTGAAAAAACATGGTCAGTTACTAAATATCTTTCCTCAACAAGAGTTAGAAAGGGATGGAGGAAAACATTTGCAGCTAGCACACATTGCACCTATTTGCTAGCATATTTTTCCACTGTTTCTATCAAGAAGCGTGGGACCAACAGAAAGTATGATGTACAGTTTGCATCACTTTTGCATGTGCAAAAGCTTTCAGAATTACTGAGAGGTATCCAGTGTCCACACTCATGTGTAATTCAAACCAAGTGCTCTATGAATACCAGAAATAAGTATGTATGGCAAGGTTAGGTTAGGATCCTCTATAAAAGGGCTTTTTTTCATTGTATACAACCTTTTTCCTCACTGTGGTGGTAGAGAATCCACAAAGGCAGGCATACCGCTTTATTTAAGTGCTTATGTGCACTCTTCTACATGTTGCTAAGTCTCACCTTTCTGTTAAGGTCTGTGATTTCTCTGATTCACATTTAAGAAAAAATTTAATTGCATGAGTAACAGGAACATCTGTGTATCCTCATAAGGGTATATTTTTATGCTGATATTTTTTGAAGGCAGTGCTGGTTTGAGTAGCCATGGCACTCCAGAGCTCTCCTGAACCCAGGTGCTCTTTCACACACCTTTGTTCTCTCCTTCTCATCAAATGGCAGATGCTGTTTGCTCAGCTACATGGTGAGAACAGAGCCAGCTTTAAGATAAGCAGGGGAAAGTAAGGAATGCTTAACTTCCTTTAGCTGCCACCAAAGAGTAAAGGATGTAGTTTAACAATACAGCCAATGTGTAGTAATGGCAAATTGCTGCCAAAAAGGCTAGTTTTCTGCTCCTGGACATGCTCTCCTGCTTCCCTCGTACAAGTTCTGGTGTTCACATGACACTTCTGAGGTGATTCAGAATAACAAACTGACAGGAAAAACTAATCCTACAAAAAACAAAGTTAATAGTTTTCTGGTGGCAAGGGATGGGGCATGACTACAAAGCTGTGGGGCAGGTCTAGTCTTTTAGGAGCCACTCTTAGCCATTTAATTAGCTCATTAAATTGCATTACTATATCCCAGTCATTGGTTTCATTAGTCAGCTTGGCTTAATCACAGTCACATAATTTTAGATCAGATACAATTACTAATTACTATTTTTCCTGTAAGATATTTGTCCAATGTTCTTAACAAACCTGGAAAAATATTAAAGCATCTAATTCCATTATTTAGATTTCCACATTCAACTAAAATTAAACTGAGATTTGGAGGCAGCTTGTTCCATCAGTTCATGCAAAAAGGCATATAGAACTATATTTCAGACATGTATTTTATGTGGCTTCAGGAAGTCATTAGCGGTATTAATATTAATTAACTTCAATTCATATAGTTCTTTGAAAATATTATGTAGTGCTTTTTAAATGCAATTTTATTCTTTTACTGCTATTGAAAATAATAACCTAGAGTTTGGACTAATTTTGGACCTGATTATGTGAAGGCCTCAGTTTTCAAAGTTTTAAATATTATTTAACGTTTGTTTTCTGTGACTGCTCAGCACCACTCAGAACATGTTCAGCAGCTATCAGAATAAATCTCTAGAGATTAATCAATCTGTGTGTGGTTTCAGGGCCATGATCTCATTGCAATTACAGACACATGGTGAGATAGCTTGCATGACTGGAATGCTGTCATAGATGGCTATGTACTTCTTAGGAAAGAGGCCAGCAAGGCAAGATGGTGGAGTTGCTCTTTGTGTACAGGAGCACCTGGAATGTATTGAGCTCTCCCTTGGGGTGGATGCAGAACGAGTTGAGAGCTTATGGGTAAAGATTAAGGGGCAGGCCAACATGGGGGACACTGTTGTAGGTGTTCAGTACAGGCCACCCGATCAGGAAGAGGAAGTCAATGAGGCCTTCTACAGAAAACTGGAGGTAGCCTCATGATCACAGGCCCTGATTCTCATGGGGGACTTCAACCACCCTGATTATCTGCTGGAAAGACAACACAGCTAGGCTCATGCAGTCCAGGAGATTCCTGCAAAGCATTAATGATAAATTTTTGATGCAGGTGGTGGCAGAGCCAACGAGACAAGGTGTGCTCCTGGACCTTGTAGTCACAAAGAAAGAAGGGCTGGTTGGGGATGTGAAGGTTGGGGGCAGCCTTGGCTGCAGCAACCATGAGATGGTGGAGTTCAGGATCCTGTGTAGAGGAATCAAGGCAATAAGCAGGTTTGCAGCCCCAGACTTCAGGAAAGCTAACTTTGGCCTCTCCAAGGACCTACTTGGAGGAATCCCATGGGCTAGGGCTCTAGAAGGTAGGGGGGTCCAAGAGAGCTGGCTAATATTCAAGCATGACTTCCTCCAAGCTCAAGACAAGTGCATCCCCATGAATAAGAAATCAAGCAAAGGGGGCAGGAGGCCTGCATGGATGAGCAAGGAGCTTCTGGCAAACCTCAAACAGAAGAAGGAAGTTTAAGAAATGTGGAAAAAGGGACAGGCCACTTGGAAGGAATAAAGGAATGTTGTCACAACATGCAGGGAGGTGATGAGGAAGGCTAAGGTCCGTTTGGAATTAAATCTGGCAAGGGAGGTCAAGGACAACAAGAAGGGCTTCTTCAAGCACATCCACAGGAAAAGGATGACTGGGGAAAAATGTGGGCCTGCTGCTGAATGAGGTGGGTGCTCTGATGACAAAGGACACAGAGAAGGCAGAGTTATTGAATGCTGCTTTTGCTTCAGTCCATACTGCCAAGGCCAGCCCTCGGATTTCCCAGACCCTGGAGGCAAGAGAGGAAGTCTGGAGAAAGGAAGACTTACCTTTGGTCAAGGAGGATCACATTAGAGATCACTTAAGCAAACCTGACACCCACAAATCCATGGGCCCTGATGGGATGCACCCCTGAGTGCTGAGGGAGCTGGCAGATGTTATTGCCAAACCACTCTCCATCATCTTTGAAAGGTCAAGGAGGACAGGAGAGGTGCCTGAGGACTGGAGGAAAGCCAAGGTCACTCCTGTCTTCAAAAAAGACAAGAAGGAGGACCCAGGAAACTACAGACCAGTCAGCCTCACCTCCATCCCTCGAAAGGTGATGGGACAGCTCATCCTGGAGGTGATCATCTCTAAGCATGTGGAGGAAAAGAAGGTCATCAGGAACAGTCAAAATGGATTCAACAAGAGGAAATCATGCCTGACCATTCCAATAGCCTATGATGGAATGACTGGCTGGGTAGACGAAGGGAGAGCAGTGACTGTTGTCTACCTTGACCTCAGCAAGGCTTTTGACACTGTCTCCCATAACATCCTCATAGGTAAGCTCAGGAAGCGTGGGTTAGAGGAGTGGAAAGTGAGGTGGATGGAGAAGTGGCTGAATGGCAGAGCTCAGAGGGTTGTGATCAGCAGCGCAGAGTCTAGCTGGAGGCCTGTAGCTAGTGGTGTTCCGCAGGGGTCAGTACCGGGTCCAGTCTTGTTATAACTTATTCACCAGTGACCTGGATGAAGGGACAGAGTGTGCCCTCAGCAAGTTTGCTGATGATACAAAGCTGGGAGGAGTGGCTAACACACCATAAGGCTGTGCTGCCATTCAGTGAGACCTGGACAGGCTAGAGAGTTGGGCAGGGAGGAACCGAATGAAGGTCAACAAAGGCAAGTATAGGGTCCTGCACCTAGGGAGGAACAACCCCACACACCAGTACAGGCTGGGGCTGACCTGCTGGAAGGCAGCTCTGCAGAGAAGCACCTGGGAGTTCTGGTGGACAGCAAGTTGACCATGAGCCACCAGTCCGCCCTTGTGGCCAAGAAGGCCAACGGGATCCTGGGGTGCATTAGAAGGAGTGTGGCCAGCAGGTCAAGGGAGGTGATACTCTGCCCTGGTGAGGCTGCATCTGGAGTATATCTGTGTCCAGTTCTGGGCTCCCCAGTTCAAGAGAGACAGGGAACTACTGGAGAGGGTCCAGCAGAGGGCTACGAAGGTGATGAGGGGACTGGAGCATCTCCCGTATGTGGTAAGGCTGAGGGAGCTGGGCCTGTTTAGCCTGGGGAAGACTGAGAGGGGATCTTATCAATGTCTACAAATATCTTAAGGGCAAATGTCAAGAGGACAGGGCCAGGTTCTTTTCAGTGGTGCTCAGCAACAGGATAAGGGGCAATGGGCACAAACTGCAACACAGGAAATTCCATCTGAATACGAGAAAGAACTTCTTTACTTTGAGGGTGACAGAGCATTGGAACAGGCTGCTGTCATGGTTTAACCCCAGCCAGCAACCAAGTACCACGCAGCTGCTTGCTCACTCCCCCTCACCCAGAGGGATGGAGAGGAGAATCAGAAAGGAATGTAAAACTCAAGGGTTGAGATAAGAATAATTTAATAGGTAAAGCAAAAGCCACACATGCAAGCAAAGCAAAGCAAGGAATTGATTTGCTATTTTCCATTGGCAAGCAGGTGTTTGGCCATCCCCAGGAAAGCAGGGCTCCATCACATGTAACAGTTACTCGGGAAGACAAATGCCATAATGCCAGATGTTCCCCCCCTTCCTTCTTCTTCCTCCAGCTTTATATTGCTGAGCATGATGTTATATGGTATGGAATGCCTCTATGGCTATTTTGGGTCACCTGTCCTCTCTGTGTCCCCTCCCAATTTCCTGTGCTCCCCCAGCCCTCTCTCTGGCAGGGCCCAAGGAACCAAAAAGTCCTTGATTTACTATAAACATTACTCAGCAACAACTAAAAACATCAGTGTGCTATCAACATTGTTCTCACACCAAATCCAAAACACAGCACTGCACCAGCTACTAAGAATAAAATTAACTCTATCCCAGCTGAAACCAGGACAGCTGCCCAGAGAGGTTGTGGAGTCTCCTCTGTAAACATTCAAACCCCACCTGGACGCGATTCTGTGCAACCTGCTTTAGGAGAACCTGCTTTATCTGGAGGTTGGACTAGATGATCTCCAGAGGTCCCTTCCAAGCCTGACCATTCTATGATCATGTTAAACTCAGGCAATACTTCAACTGTCTTTACCTAACTTGCTTTTCCTTAG
Organism: Falco rusticolus; assembly: GCF_015220075.1. NCBI lineage: Eukaryota > Metazoa > Chordata > Aves > Falconiformes > Falconidae > Falco > Falco rusticolus. The sequence goes on from NC_051209.1 coordinate 3,604,304, forward strand.
AATTTTTCTGTCAGCATATTTTACTGTGACCTTGCACAGTGTTAACCATTTCCACAAATCCTCATCACCACACACAAAAGGAATTGCTCTCATGGTCTCACACAGTTTACTCATCACACAGTGCTTAGTGGATGTAGGGGGTTGGGAGTAGCCTATTTAAGACTGCTTCATTATGAGAGTGAAAGACAACCTTAAAGAAACAAAATTAGGGCAACATTCCTGAATCAACACTTGCCATTATTGTTGTTCCACCATAGGAGTCTTTAACAAGTGACTGAAATTTCCTAATGAAGAGACTGTAAAAATAAACAGGAAAATAATTAGCAATAAAAACATGTTAGGTTCATAATGTTTTGTTTTTAAAGACTGTCTGAAACATCTAAAGGAAATTTATATAAACATCTACATTAGCAAGAAAGTGCTATCAATTCAGGTCTAATGTGTTGAAATAGGAAAGAATAATGATGTTAGAAAGCCTCTCTTATTTCCAGTAGTCAATATTTATGAGGACCAGAATGGACAGTTTGTTCTACACACTCATTCAGAGCTGGTTCATCATTTTATATATTTACAGGATTCATCATTACGTATAAAAAGTAATTATAAAGAAACTCAAAGTTAAAAATATTGTGGGCAAAATGTTATATTTTCTTACAGAAACCATAAGAATTTTAGTATAAGAAAGAAAACACATGAACAACTTTTTTTTTTTCCCCAAAGTTTTTCAAGGGCAGAAAAAAGCTTGCATAAACAGGGACTTCTTACATGAAAAACAGTAACTGAGTATTTTAATTTTTTCAAACTGTAATTATACACATGCATATATGTATATACTCACATGCACACCTCCTCCCCCCAGTGACAGAGCCTTGCTTCCTCTGACAAATGATAAAATCACTGAAGGTACTAGTATCAGTCCTAAGTAGTGACTGCTTTTTTAGGAAAAGCAAAATAAAATTAATCTTGCTACTTGCCCAGTTTTTCAGTAGCATACTACTTTACTGTTGGGACTATTTGAAGTCAGTGAGTGTAAAGAAAAACATCCCATTTAAAAACTGACAGTTATGGGCCCTGATTTGGCAAACCACGTTAGTTAGTGATTAACATTAAGGACAAATTTAAAGAAATGCAAAAGAACGCTTTGTTGACTAGGGGTTCACACACAGAAAGAAGTCCTCAGTCATACCAGCTGCTGACCAGTTATCATTGCTGTAAATATGCATATTCCTCCTAATTATATAAATATGTTCCTTCTTTCTAAAAAAAAAAAACCCCACAGGCAGAAACTCTTAGGTACTGTAACAGGAAAAGTAGATATATGCTTAAACTCAAATCTCAGACTTAAATAGCTCATAACTTTTGTCTTGAGGGCATTGGGCTGTTCTGCAAAAAAACAGTTGATGCAGTTGCACTAATTAAAGGGAGAAAGTGTTCTGAAGTTGTAGGACTTTTTTAGCATAGGCTCTGGTTTGTGGCTTTTAAAATAATTCCTTGGAATTTATTTTTGAACAACCAAATCCAAGCTATTATTGGCTTAAATTTTATCTGAAGAGAATATGATCAGTGTATTTTATCTTTGAGCTTACTGAGGATTATCAACCCTCTGCATTAGTGTGCCCTAGTATAATCCAAGATTACACATAGAATACATACAGCATGCTTACAACGTTGAGAAAATTAAAAACAATAGAAGAAACTCTGTATTTATAAATTCTATAATTCTGTATAATCTAGAATCATAAGTGTGTATATATATAATTGGCATATAACCAGTAATAGTATAGTAGCTATTCAAGAAAGTTGCTGCATGTTTAGTTCATGTTAATTTGCAGAACCATGATCAAGTCAGGTGAACAATCAGAACTATAAGATTAAGAATTCAGCATTTTTAACAAATTGTCCTAACTAGATTTTTTTTTTTCCTTTTCCCTGCATCCTTTCTCTCTCTTTCTCCTTCTCTTACAATACCCTACTTGCTTGCTGCCTTTCCTACATCCTAAAATATTTTCATTTTCTTTTCTAACATCTTTGTTAACACAACATAGTGATTTGCTTTTTGTCCTGACACTTTGGAGAACTCCTTGTCATGTCTTTATTTCACCCAGTGTGACTGATTTCTCACTTATTTCTTAAGAGAGAGATAGTAGGTGAAGGGAGAGGACAGGGGTAAGGGCTTGGATTTGTTTACAGTTTTACAGACTTACACCTGCCCCCTTCTTTCATCCCTTCTCTCCCTCCTCCCCAGCAATACACAAAAAAAATCATTCTCATTCATGTTGCGAGCGAGCACACACGGAGAAATTACAGGCACTCTGTTCCGGGTTGCCTTGACAACTTCAAGGCTTCCATGCGGGTGGGGACCGGTGGCACAACAAAGTTTCCCAGGCTCCCCGGGAAAAGGGAGGGAAAGGGAAGAGAGGAGGCAGAGGTGCTGGAGCCAGAAGCCGTGTGGAGGGGAGAACACTGAGCAAGATGAAAGGGGCACATACATCTTCTGCAAGACAATGGGAGTTTTGCTGGCTGGCTGTGAAAGCATACACTGAGGATACAATGGTCTATGATACATGAAAGCTTCCAGACCCTGACATGAAACCCTTCCAGAGACCCATTCAGCTCTAAGAAATCTTGTCAACATCTTAAAATGTAGAGAAAATAACCCCCTTCATTTTCTCATGTTTTAAACACAGATTTTAAATATTATTTAGAAAATTCTTGTTGTTGGTATGCTGGAAGCTTTTGCAGATTTGGTCCTGGATGATACTGAATGTCCCTCCTGTGAGTTTCTTTATGTCATGGTTTAACCCCAGCCAGCAACTAAGCACCACACAGCTGCTCACGTATTCCCCCCGCAGCGGGATGGGAGAGAGAACTGGAAGAGTAAAAGTGAGAAAACTCATGGGTTGAGATAAGAACAATTTAATAGGTAAAGAAAAAGCCGCACACACAAGCAAAGCAAAACACGGAATTCATTCAGCACTTCCCATGGGCAGGCAGGTGTTCAGCCATCCCCAGGAAAGCAGGGCTCCATCACAGGTAACAGTTACTTGGGAAGACGAACACCATCACTCCAAACATCCCTACCCTGCTTTCTTATTCTTCCCCCAGTTTATATACTCAGCATGATGTCATATGGTATGGAATATCCCTTTGGCTAGCTTGGGTCACCTGTCCTGGCTGTGTCCCCTCCCAATTTCCTGTGCCCCTCCAGGCCTCTCGCTGACAAGGCCTGAGAAACTGAAAAGTCCTTGACTTAGTATAAACATTACCCAGCAACAATTAAAACCATCAGTGTGTTATCAACATTGTTCTCACACCAACTCCAAAACACCACACTGCACCAGCTACTAAGAAGAAAATTTACTCTACCTCAGCTGAAACCCGGACACCTGAGTTCCCATTAACATCAGTGGGAGGGAAGACTGCCCAGCAGCTCCCCAGTAAGGGCTCTCTGAGGTGAGAACTTGCTTCCTCCTCATATAGCTTTTGTTCATACGTACACCTGTAATCCCTTTGCTTTGAATGCTTACTGCTATATGTGCCACGAGTGGTTAGAGCTCAATAAGAGATGCATTGCTGTCCCCTACTTTCAAGCTGAGAAGTCATTTATATAATAAGCAAGAGCAGAACCTAAAATAAGGGGCCATGTAGTCACAGCTGGAGTGAATAATAGGAAACCAAGATGGAAAGCATCTTATAAAGCAAAGAGCATTCCTCTTGCTCCCTGACATATCACTTGCATACAGTTCACCACTCAGTCCCAAAATCAGTCCAAGAAAAAAATAGGATCACAAACTCTAATCCTTCAACACAGCAATCTTTAGTGGTAAAATATGCCCTACACTGTCTCCTAGTGGTTTTTGGAGTGTAGGAGACTTAATCTAGCATTAAGTGTGGAGTACAAAGAAAATTAGCCTTGGTTAAAGCAGTATGCACATATACCTGCGAACTCTCTAGACTGACAGTGCTCAGCATCTGGTCCTGAATCTATTACCCGGCAAGGGCAGGATACTGGGAACTAACTGATTTAACATCTGTGTATTTCCAAAACTCCTCACTAATCTATATAGGTTAAATTTATCTTTTCATGTTCAGGATGTAAATCAAGTTTAAAGATGATCTTAGTTAAAATGAAAAAACTACACAGCCCATCACTGCTACTTTAGAAATAGCAAGTAATAATATAAAACAGCAATTAAAATCTATAAAGACAAAGTTGACAGGACTAGTATGCATGCATTAATTTTTCACTTTTTAAATTAAAAAGAAGTGTAAGTTATATACTGATACTTTAAAAATAGAATTTGTAACAAATGCTGTCTTATATAAACATTGTACAACTCAGTAGAAGCTCTGAAAGACTCCAGCAATTCTTAACTTTATTTTTATGCATTGGTTATTATATTTGCATTATTTTATATCTGCATTATTTTGAGGACTCTAAAAAAGCAAGCAGTACTCTATCCACCACCAAGACTGTCTATAAGATTTCCTTCTTGTTTGTAAAAATAACTATTTATTACTTGGTAGCATTTACCATTTTCCCCACAGAATTTCAAAACATAGATGTAAACTTACCATAAGCATTATCCGGTTTTATCAATGGAAAAGCTGAGCAGAGAAATAAAGGATCAAGTGCTTCAAATGTTGGAGCTCTATTTTCAGTTTCTTCCTGTGCCTGCAACACTTTGTTCTTCCACAACAATGGCACATATAAATCAAGTAATTCAGGGTGCGAATCTAGTAATCAACCTCTGCAATTCATTTTGTGGGTACAAATCTTACCGGCTCTAATTGCTTCTGTCTAGCTGAAATGAAAGGGTAAGTAAGAAGCATGTGATTGGTTTTATACTTTGAAGATTTGATCTGAGCCTGGAATACAACTTTGATCATCAGTGACTATCTAGAGTAGTTTCACTGGAGTTACAGTAGCACATATTTCCTCCTTTAGAAGATAGAAGTATATCTACAGTGACAAGCATTTTGAGAAAATATTTAGTTTTGCCAGGCCATGATTCTAGTATTATGTTTCCATATTATTTATATTCACACAGTCATTTTGCCTTATTTTAAATGCTTTATCCTCTGAGATAAGTACCCAGAGTGGAAGGCAGGCAAATTTCATTATCTTCTATACATTCAAAGATGGCATCTAGATAAATAAGTGGGCAGCCAACAAAAGTTTGGATTAGACAATGCCATATAGAAGTACACAGGAGGAGATAATAAAGCAAAAAGATTTTTTCCTGACCTGTTTCTCCATCCTGCACTTTGAAAGCATGATTCCAACAAGAAACACCAGCACTGTTTTGAGACAGATGGTGTAGCCCTCCAGATGAAGTACAGGGAAGTTATTGACTACTTGAAACTGTAAGAAGAAGGAGCAAAGAGGCATTTTAGGGAGAGGAATGCTAACTGTACCTGTTTAGAAAGAGAAAGAGCATTTCCATTTCTGACGGTCCTCATGAGACACTCCTCAGAAATTCAAGGCTTTTTCCCTGGCAGAACTGCACCTTCATTTAAAAAACACAGTGCAGCCCTGTTGGTGCAATCTCATGAAGAAATACTTTAGCAGATGCCATACTGAGCACCCAGGTATTCATATTAGATCAGATGAATTAAGATGAGCCAAGAATTAGGAGTAATGTCACAAGTTTTGCAAAGTTTGTAAAAGATTTGAAATGCTTATTCATACAATAGTAAGGATTTTCTGAAACAAGCTAATGGCATTTAATGTGTTTTAAACTCCCATGGCTTGGGACAGAGGTAAACTCAGGTCATTCCATTAGGAATTGAAGAAAACTCTTCATACACATTAATTGTAGCAAACGTTATCAACATTACTTGAGAGTACTGTTTTCTTTCTTACCATTACAAATTTGGTGCAGCACATTTCTAAGGTACATTTTTCAGACTGTAGTAATTACGCTAATCAAACCCCATTAATTGGCTCACTGGAATATAGGGAGTGCCACATGGCATCAGGCCAATAACCTTTGCTTTTAACAAGTGTTAACAAAGCACAGAAAGCTATAACTCTTGTAATAGAAAATTACATAATAACAAGCATTAGGGGTGAGATAGGAAGACAGTGGCAGTACAAGCTGCAAAAGAGGGCAAACTTGCCTTGGGTAGCTTTAAATATACTGGTCATCAAAACTCTTCCCACAAAACTATTTTCATCATGCTGAGTTTATAGTCTTTACTCACAACTGTATGAAGTGAATGTCCTTGTGCTTGAATTTACTAGGAATTGCTGCCCTGGATAGTAAAGCATCAGGGAAGATGGGTGTCCGAGCAGTAGTCTACTACATGAGTACTACGATCATTGCTGTACTGATTGGTATTATCATTGTGGTCATCATCCACCCTGGGAAAGGTACTAAAGAAAACATGCACAGAGAAGGAAAAATTGTGCAAGTGACAGCAGCAGATGCCTTCCTTGATTTAATCAGGTATGGCTATGATATTGCACATTTTCTATACCAATAACGATGACAGTAATATTTAGGTTCACATGAGAAGGATGGTAGAGAATTTTAGACAGTGAATGCCTAAATTAGCCAAATTTTTTACCAATATCTCTAAACCCTACAACTCTACAAAAGAATACATGGATTTATTTTCAAATCAGGCTCTTGCAAGGGAAGGAACTGCTTTTAGCATTCCACAAAAGAAAGATTCTTTCTTTCACACACAAAAAAGACTTCCGTTCTGCTATCTGCTCTGCATGGGTCTTTCCCCCTCCTTCCATAGCATAATCCTTATTACCAAATTCTTCTGCTTTCCCTTACTTCCAACTTTCAGCAGTTTTATTACTTCACTTGAATTCCTGATTTAGCTATTAATTTTGAATTGTAACCACCAGTCTAGGTGCATCTATTCAACCTTGTTAAATCGTATGTATGGTAAATATATCCCAGGAACAGGCAAGTAAAATGCTTGAAATAGAGGGGCACAAACATAAAAGTTTGTTTTCTCCTTGCTCAGAGACACTACAGTGCTTCTTTTATAGAGCTAATATGTCACATATGTATTCCAGGGAGTAGGGAAGCTGAGGTTTTGAACTTGAGAGCTTTTCTACAGGTAAAGCCACCAAAATTTTGTGTTCCACTAACCCATTTGGAGAAGCTAGAGACATGGAGAAAGGCCTCCAATAGTCATGCTGCCAGGAAGGGGGACTTTAGAAAGACCCATGAAGAGATTTGCACTCAGATTCCTCAAGATTTATTCAGTTAGGGTGCTTCTTATTCCCTCAGAAACGTCACCATTCTGGAAAGCAAACAAGCAAATCCCCATATGTAAAAAATATACACACGCATATATAATTATACATGTATGTGTTATTATTAAAGAATACTCAAACTTCAGAAATACTTATTTCTTAATCACGATGAGACTCTAAATCAAGTAATAAATGTCATTATGTACTAGGTCACATGCCTGCAAAATTTTTTTGAGAAGTAGAAATGCATTAAATATTAATAACTTCTTTATTCATCTGGATTCAGACAGCATTAATAAATACAAAATTAAAAGTCAACACTGGCCCACAGAACTTTGTTAATTTGGTAATTTAGCTAATATTCTGCTCCATAAGGAGACCTGCTATACAATATTGGATACAGAGATTGCAATTTACAGGACCTATCCAACCCTACTGCATTTTGTCCTGATAAAGGTACCAGGGCAATGTTATATGCAAAGCTCTACTCACTGTATACACATTTACATATTTGTGTTAGGATTCCTTTGAAAATTAGCTGGTCAATTCTTTTATTAGCTGTGCCACTACTTAAGGTATTACTAGAGTCTTATTACTTCTCATGTTATTTTCTTTCTTTTTCACAGAAATATGTTCCCTCCAAATCTGGTGGAAGCTTGCTTTAAACAGGTAAAAATGTTTTGTTATTTCCAACTAAAACATATAATAAAGTAAAAAATAGAAATTTAATAGTATTTTCTTTAGAAATATCACGTACTTAGAGCAGAAACAAATCTTATGTATCCTGCTAGCTGTCACCAAAAAAACCCCAACCAAATTTGTGCTTTATTTTCAATCATATCATCTCAGTATTTGCTATGAGAAGTGAAACACACACACTTGGCACAGCAAAGAAAAAAATAAGTTTTTTCAAAATGTGAAATTCATAAGTCTACAGCAAGCTTCACTAAAGTCAATACAGAATTTACTTTTCAAAGCCAGTGTTATGTTAAATTAGGAGATACTGAGATATGTACCATCTGCACAAAGACTGGAAGATGTTCAAAATTGTCATGTGGGAAATGTGCATAGGTTAGAAACTGAGGCAACAATTTTGTGGACATCAATAACAAAATCAAACTAGGGGTCTTCCTGTCACCTATGGTAGGAGTGCACAGGAATGTTCTTTCTATGTTGCTTCCCAAATGCCTCTATCATTAGCCTGGTATTAACCTTAACTGTTCTACACAGAAAATAATAATAGTAACTAGTTACATTCCTCCTTTAAAAAGAGAATGTTATAGTTTCAGTGAAACCTATAATGTGTATTGTCATAATCTAATTCAGGGGTCCTCAAACTTTTTAACCAGGAGGCCGGCGTGGATGAAGGGGCAGGCAGTCATATGTGGCTGCTTGGTTTCCCCCCCCAACCCCCGGCAGGGGGGTTCTGTAAATACTGGGGGCCAGATTGAGGACCCTGGGGGCCATATCTGGCCCGTGGGCCGTAGTTTGAGGACCCCTGGTCTAATTGCTTCATATTGACCCCACAGAAAATCTTGAACTGATATTATTTACCGGTTATTGCTGTAGCAATTTAAAAATGCTGGAATGTGGAGGTCAAGAAGCAAGAGGATAAAGTAGAAACTTTCCAAAGTCCAGCTGAGTTACATCTTGCAGAAGAATTGAAAAGGAACAGTAACATTTTCTTTAGTTACATAAAAAGAGACCAACAAAAAGCAGTGATTTTCTAGATGAAGGATTTGTTCAAGATTAAAGATAAACTAGTTCCAGGTGCAAAACCAACAAATGCTATGCCTCTGTTTTCAGTAAGGACTGTGATGCAGAAGAGCAGTATGGAAATACAAAAGTCTGTATCTAAACTAGAAAAAAAATTTCAAAGAATGTAATAAAGTCAAGGAATGACATTTTTATTTCAAAACCATGAAAGAATTAGGGCATAAAGTTACAGATCTAGCAGCAAGTATTTTTAATAAATCTGTCAAGTTGGGTAGTTATTATCTATAACTGGTGAAAGCAATCATAGTGCCTTTCAAATTGCAATTTCAAAAAGATTTGAGAATTAAGCAGTTAATAACCCATTAGCCTGATCTTGGTTGTACTGAAGGATACAAGTACCTTGAAGGAAAGAGTAAAGACTTAGTAATAAATGAAAAAGAGAAATACATGAAAAAAAGATAAAGAATAACACGGGTTTCTGAAACATTGTACCAGAATAACCTTCCATCTTTCTTCCACAAGATTGCTCATTTTCTTATTTGCTTTTTTTCTTTTTTGGTGCCACAGAAGTTCAATGGATCTAATCTCTTTAGATTTCTGCAAATCAGAGTTTTTAATATGAAGAAAGTGAAATAGTTGAGCAGGGGATAAGATTATTGTGAGAATTGTAAAATTTGTGGAGATAGCAATGGAAGTTGCTGAAGGACTGGGTGTATCTCAATTGATGAATGACATTGCCACAAGATGCACACAGTGAAATTTACAGATGACAAGAAAGTTGAAGCACTTTGCATCAAGATATCTAACAAACATCAAAGAAGGTAGTATGTCCCTAGCACACTGTAACACTATAAAGTCACAAGAACAAAGTGAATTGGCTCTTGCAGACATTGGCATGTTCTGTTATCTCCTGGTAGCTCTTCATCACATGTCAAATAAATATTTAGAAATTAACTAATTGCTGCTTTGAGATGGAAAGTCCTTACAAGAAAGAAAAAAAATTAAACCCCTTCTAATTCAGCTCTAGGATATATTAGGTGACATAATTCCAAGAGAGGAAACAAAACAAGAGGAATGTGACTGTCTGGAATACTGGGTATATTCTGGTCATTACATTCAAGGAAGATTAATGTAAAATGAGCACAATGGAGTTGCTGTTCAAAAGAACAGCATATAAAACAAAAAGAAGCTTGCTTAAAAAACTATTCAGTTACAAAAACCAAAGTGGGAACTGTATAAGTTAAAGAAAAATGTTTATACAAGAAATGGAAATCACTATGACTGAATTTAAAGTGGAAATTAGCAAGGTTTTTAACCTTCATTACCTAAAAAGTGAGGTCCTGGAAAAATCTTCAATTAGGAGTCATGGAAACAAACTACCTCATCAGTATTAAGATACAGCTTGAAGAATTCATTCAATAAAGTATCCTACAGCAACAGGAAACTCAACTCAGTGACTAACAGTCCTAAATTATGTTCTTAATTAAAGCTGTCTTGTAGATTCTGTTTGCATTAAGTATATTGTATTTCTCATGTGCTTTACAGCTTAAAGGGATCTCCTAAAAACGGTTCAAAAACCAGGAAATGTTTAATGAAAGTTTTTTTCTGACTTTCATCAGCAAATATGCTTACTGAAGCACAAGTATTTTAAATCTGTCATACTGATACTATTACTTTTTGAATCGGGTACCAAAACCTAATTTTTTACACATAAGTTATTTTGTTGAATGAGATTTGTTACACTAAAAGCATCTTCCAGGAGAAACAAGTATGTGCAAGATTCATAGGTATCCAGATGACTTTGTACATCTGACTCCATAACTTTCTTTTCAAAAGTTTACATCACATTTTTCATGTTTCGCTGAAGATTTATGAAGAAGGATGATCCATCTGGCACTAATCTGGTTCTGTAACACTGTGTTTGCTGGCCCAAACACAAAACACACTACTACTCATAGTAGTCCACACTCAAAGGTGTAATACTGATCCACAGCTTTGCACACCTGGAAACCATCACTCCACATTCAAATCACATCTTTTGATACATTAGGTGCTCACATTCTGTCTTATAGCATCCTTAGGCAGGTTTCTTTCCTGACAGAGAAAAATGAAATGGAAGTGCAGTGTGGAGTGGGGTAACCAAGGTGGGAAGGGCTTCTAGATAGAGTTGAGAAAGCTTTTATAAGATTGCTGTTGGGAGAGGAAGAGCCAGGAAGGAAGACTGGGACCTTAGGACTCATTTAGGAAGGTTCTTCCTAAATTTTCTGCTGCTTCTCATTTAGCCTTCTGGTCCTTTGGATTCCCTTTCCTGTTGTTCTTTCCCAGCAAGTCTGGGAGGCAAAGAACACTGCCTTCTCTTGCTGCTGCTTCTCCTTCTTTGCACATTTTCTTCCCCAGAAACAGGAAGAATGGTGGAACAAAATGCCCCTTCCCCTCCAAAACAGCCCCCCTATTGTAGATCCCAGAAGCCAGGAGTCCCTGTAGGAGATAAAGCATGGTGGGTTGACCTTGGCTAGTTGCCAGGTGCCCACCAAGCTACTCTATCACTCCCCCTCCTTAACTGGACAGGGGGAGAGAAAATATGATGAAAGGCTCATAAGTTAAGTACAGAGAGATCACTCACCAATTACCATCACAGGCAAAACATACTCGACTTGGGGAAATTAAATTATTGCCAATTAAGAATGGAATAGGGTAATGAGAAACAAGAGCAAATCTAAAAACACCTTCCCCCCACACCTCCCTTCTTCCTGGGCTCAGCCTCACTCCTGAATTCTCTACCTCCTCCCCCTAAATGGCACAGGGGGATGGGGAATGCGTGTTGTGGTCAGTTCATCACATGTTGTCTCTTCCACTCCTTCCTCCTCACACTTTTCCCCTTCTCCATCGTGGGGTCCCACCCATGGGAGACCATCCTTCAGAAACTTCTCCAGCATGGGTCCTTTCCACAGGGTGCAGTCCTTCAGGAATGGACTGCTCCAGCATGGGTCCCCTGTGGGGCCACAGATTCTGCCAGAAAACCTGCTCCAGCATGGGCTTGCCATGGGGTCACAGCTTCCTTCAAGGCATATCCACCCGCTGTAGTGTGGGGTTCTCCACAAGCTGCAGGTAGATATTTGCTCCACTGTGTGCCTCCATGGGCTGCAGGGGGACAGCCTGCCTCACCATGGTCTTCACCACGGGCTGCAGAGGAATCTCTGCTCTGACACCTGGAGCACCTCCTCCCCCTCCTTCTGCACTGACCTTGGTGTCTGCATAGATGTTGCACTCACATATTCTCACTCCTCTCTCCCAGCTGCTGTTGCACAGCAGTTTTTCCCCCTTCTTAAATATGTTATCACAGAGGCACTACCACCATCCCTGATTGGCTCAGCTTTGGTCCACAGTGGGTCCACCTTGGACCTGCTTGGCATTGGCTCTGTCAGATATGGGGAAACCTGGCATTTTTTCATAGAAGCCACCCCTGTAGCTCCCCTGCTACCACAGGAAAGCTAAGGAAATCCTTATATTCAAACCTTTCAGCTGATAATTGGAAAAAAAACATTTCAGGCCTAGCTGGTTGTATTCAGCCCCATGCCCCAGGAAAGTCTAGGGGAACAAAGGATCACACTTGCCTAGCATACTAGGTTAAGAAGAATAATCTGGAAAATGTTGGACTTCAGCTTCACTCTGTTTTCCTCTATTTGCTCTTTCTCCCCCTGTGAAAGACCAAAGTCCTGTTGGCACCCTGTCTCTATCAGGACCTCATCCAATTAAATCAGTGGCAGATAAGGATCGATGGAAAGCAGCAGATTCTTAATCCTAACAGCATACTTTCTGGTGCTGGTTATTTCCATATGACATATATTGCTGCCTTCACTATGCACTGATTATCTGGGGGCTCTTATGATTTTTTACCAGTAATGGGAGAATCTGAAAAGACTGACTACTGATAAATATTCCACACTTACCTAAAACTAAGCTACTTTGTTCAAAACCTTCTCTATACTCCTCCAATGTGGGGATATCTAAATAAATCTTTGGATTTATCTTTCAACTCTGACCATTATCTCTTCATTTCTCTTTCTTTGCTAAATGCAAAGATGTTATCTATCATGGGACTAATCAGCTGTAAGCAGCCGGCTTATTAGGCAGATACTGCTTTTTAACTGCTTGTTCTTTCTGCTGTTCGCTGGGGATAGATCAAAAGCCAAAAGAAACACAAAGGAACTTGGGGCATCAAGAGAAGCAAAACCAGTGTAAACAATTTGGGGAGGGTCATTCTGCTGTGAATAGGTGGAATGTGATGCCAGCTGAAGCTTAAAGTACTAGAAAGGTGCACCTGGTAACTTCTGAGCTACTTTCATTTAATATTCTTTCCTGAACTCATTCTTATCAAGGGGATTGGAAGCATTAATCACACATCCAGACACAAACACTAACCAACATATGCTATCTATTCCTTGTGATAGTTTTGGTTAGTTAATATACTGTCCTGGTTTCAGCTGGGATAGAGTTAATTTTCTTCTTAGTAGCTAGTACAGTGCTGTGGTTTGGCTCTGATGTGAGAACAATGTTGACAACACACTGATGTTTTTAGTTGTTGCTGGGTGATGTTTATACTAAATCAAGGACTTTCCAGTTCCTTGGACCCTGCCAGCCAGAGGGCTGGGGTTGCATAGGAAACTGGGAGGGGACACAGCCAGGACAGGTGACCCAAGCTAGCCAGAGAGGTATTCCATACCTCTCAGCATGCCATCATGCTGAGTATATAAGCTGGGGGAAGAAGGGGGACATTTGGCATTATGGTGTTTGTCTTCCTGAGTAACCATTACATGTGATAGAATTCTGCTTTCCTGGGGATGGCCAAACACCTGCCTGCCCATAGGAAGTAGTGAACACATTCCTTGCTTTGCTTGCATGGCTTTTGCTTTACCTATTAAATTATTCTTATCTTAACCCTCAAGTTTTACATTCCTTTCTGATTCTCCTCTCCACCCCTCTGGGTGAGGGGGAGTGAGCAAGTGGCTGCATGGTGCTTGGTTGCCAGCCAGGGTTAAACCACAACAGTCCTTTTCAGCACTTTTGTGGGGCACAAAGTGTTTGAGGTAACAACAGATTTGATTGGAACGCGCTAGTTCAAATTTATACCTGTTATTGCTGCTTAGCTATTAAGGGGCAGGTTTCTGTGCTTGCCACACTGTATATTAGTCTAGTGCTCGTTAGTGGCTGCATCTTGCTTTCACTGCTTGCTGTACTGCTTATCATCTTACTGTGCTGTGCCTGGGAACATTCTCATAACAGCAATGGTGATGTGCTGGGGCTGGCAGATGGCCAGGGCATGGCTGCTGTTTCTGTGCTGCTGTACCGGACAGGCTGGAACTCCAGTGTGAACTCGAGTCAAAGGGACTGTGACCTGTGGATGAGTCCACATGGGAGCAGGATACCCCAAAGCCCTATTTTAACCTATGTCATCAGCTCTTCTGCTGACAATTTAGAATACTCTCACACATGTCCATATCAGAAAGAAACTAAAAATGCATCAGGAAGATGGGATATCACTACTTTGTTTTCATTATTTCAGGCTTGCATTTAATCAAATATGTTGCTTTTAAAAATCATCATCCACTAAAAATGATATCACCATACTAACTTAGCACAAACATTGCTAATTATACCGTCTCAGAGTACTAACAGTAAACCATGAGTTTTCAGAGCAATTACCTTGTCTACAAGCCAACTACTGGAATGTGCTACTGCCATGGTATAATGCTGCTTCTTAAAAAGTCAAGCAATATATTAAGTCAGATAGCTTGTGGGTACTGGCTTGTACCACTAATGAAAACAAAATATTAGAAGTGTAAACAATTATGTAAGGAAGTAAATATATTGTCTATTTTGTAATGAAATAACTTACAATTCCTTTTGAAGTTGTTCATTAGCACCATGTCTTGTAACAAAGTCCAGAAATGCCATTATTTTTATATTTTACTTGCAGATATGGTTGTTAATAGAAAGCTATTAGTATTAATATGTATCAAATAATATTTACCTTGTTCGTAGTTTTGCTATACATGAACTTAAGGAAAATTAATATTTTGCATCTAAGATCTTACCAGGCAAAAAATACCTCTGCCTGGAGACAAAACACACCGAACACCCTCAGATACGACAGGACTTCAGTGATGTTGTCTAGCCCATCACAGATTATCAGTATCCCCTCAGAGCCCTAAGCCTACAACATGTTATATGAGCAGTTTTTCTTTGTCTAATTTCATCCATTACTGAATGTTGCAAAATAACAAGGATCTGCAGAATCACAATGTAATATTAAAATATCAGTTTGAGCTAAATGAACAGCTGGTAACTCTGATTCCCACCAAGATACAGTACAGATCTGCCCAAAAGTAGGGATCTCATAAAAGCTCACAAAATTACCACCAGTTTCTCTGCAAAGTAGTAATAGTCAGCTCTGCTATTACATCATCTATTTCAAAACAGTTGACATTTCCTATCCTCTTGAAGGTGCTCTTTCATCCTGTCACTTTCTATAAACAGTTGGTTTTTGTCACCATTCCACACACAGTACATTTGTTTTGTGGTGGTCAAGCAAACCTGTATTTTGCCTTAACTGTCATCTGAAAGAGCACTAACAAGAATAAACCTCAACCTACGCTTTTTCCTTGTCAGATATGTGCTTTCAGTTTCTCACATTTGGTCTTCCCTAATTCCTTTTTCTTCATCAGGAACCTTCTCATAACTTTTGATAGACAACTTTGAGCATAAGGCAGCAGACATCCACAAAGTTATCCTTAAGCTCATTTAGCAATAATGAAAGACAGACTAGCTCAAACAACTGTTTCAGAGCAAATAAAGTTGCCCCGATTCCTGTTGCTTAGATTATTTAGAGTGAAGTTCAAAATGCCAAACTGTTTCTCCACTGCTCTGGAAAGGGTTCTAGAAAAATTATTCTCCCTAGGCTAAGGCTAACATTTCTGAATACTTAAGTCTGACAAACAGGATGAGTCAACAGATAAGATCTACATTTCTGTGTACCAGTCTAGCTGAAACAAAACCAGATTTTGCTAAGTAAGGTCCTAAAAATTCATATTATATCCTTAAAGAGAGTTAATAAATAGAAGATTAAAGGCATCTTCCTGCTGAGAATAGTTTCCAGTATCAGCACAAAAAAGAAGGAATATGCTTATTATAACTAACAATGATTTCTAACTAGTTTTTTAAAGGTAAGTAACTGTCACAGCACTACCAAAACTATCAAGCTGCAATAAAGTCTTTTACCATCTCATACCAACATACCCTTTATACCAATCCCTCTGCTGCCTTCTCCTAGTCTCTCCTCACCCAGAGCATGCATTCTCTCTGTTTCTTCCTCCTCTCTCTTCTTTGGCTGCCAAACCACTTAAACAGAACCAGCCACAGCTGCACCTTATCTACATCAGCCAACCCACTGCCCCTGAAGCCAGCCCACAGTTGTATATTATCAATGCTAATTAGCCCACCTTCATTCCTCTACAAGTAACTTCATGTGATTGTGGCTGCCCAACTTTTTTTCAGTCCCTTGTCATAGTTTTTCGAGCCCAATGGCTAATTCCAACCTAATTTGACAGAGGAGGGAGGGGGCACAAGTCTTAGAGAAATCAAAATTGTGCTGCCACTGAAAGAAAAGCAATTTATGATTTAGCTCTTAACCTGTTCCAACAAGCAGCAGCCATTCAGCCAGGCAGCGCACATCTAACACTAATAGCCATATCATGTGTTGCTTTTGACCTAGCCAAATGGATAGGAATAAGTGAAGGACCTGAGGGTAATGGAGGAGCATCACGATGAAATCAGTTATGATGTGTCTAGGGAAAGTAGGAAATGAATAGGAAAATGGTAAGAAATTAGGCTTTAATTTCAGTCCTCATTAAGCAGCTTGCTTTTTCATGTTTGTCTAATCTGCATGCTCGCAAGTCCATCATAATTACACCCTTCAGATATTTGTATTAAGGAATTTTTACCTAATTTTTTTCTACTTTAAAAAAGTAATAAAAATATACATAGCATACAAGTATCATACCCACACACATTTTTTTTTTAAAAAAGTGTTTGATGTACAGTGTTAGGCAGTATTTTAATACTCCTATGATGACTGAAATAAAATCCCTTCAGTGATAACTTCTAGATAATTTCTACTCTAATACCTCTCTGTCACTTAAAGAGGAAATCCCATCCATCCTTTCCTGGCTGTATACTCAGTGTTTCACCCTCTCTGGCATTCATCTGATTCCCCAGTGAGCTGATTCACCTCCATAGCCTTTACCAAAAAATGGTCACTTTTTTGCTTGATAAGTTTTCTGCCAATTTAAAGCATAGGATTGGCTCATGGACAGATCGAACTAGAACTAACACAGAGGAGAAATTATCACAGGTTGGATGGGAGCAGGTGAGGAAGTGGAACTGTGCTTTTCCATGTCAGCCAACTGTTGGAACAGCTCAGCTGTCTACTCTAACCACAGCACAAATCTTAAACTTTTTAGCAAATTTCATTTAAAACTCAAGAATATCTAACCTCCATGGAGATTTGTTCTGCTATATCTTATTCAGAAATTTTCCATAAATGTCCTCTAAGCAAGATTACTCAAAGTTCTGAAAGAATTAAAGCCTTCAGGGGATACAGCAAATATGTGGAAGGACTGCATCAAAACTATTCAGGTGTGGAAAATTAGGTCAGTGTTGCTAGATGCTGATATTCAGGTTTCCCATCTTATTCATAAGTACTCCATTTCACTCAATAATTTCAGAGTGTGCAACAGTCTCCAAATATTGCTAATAATACTACAGCTCCTGGACTTAATATTTGGGGGGTGGGGGTGGTGTTAGCAGGCCCAAAGGAATAAAAATCCAAAATTACTGAATAACCTTGTCAACAGCATTCCATTGCTTTAATAACGTATTTAGCATCCTGTGATATATTAGGAACATTTTACTAGTTGTAAATTCTTTGCTCAAGAGGATTTAATCAGGATGTGACTTTAGGGCTTTTTGAGCCCAGAGAGAAATATTCAGGATACACATTTCTCTTCAGAAAAGCATTAGGTGGTGAAAGACTGGTTTTCAAAGCAGACATTTAGGAGCGTATTGAGATTTTGAAATTGATTTGCCCATTCCATAATGGAACCATTTAAGGTAGAACCCTGTTCTTAATTAAGAAAAGTGGTGATTTGTTTCTGCAAAGCAGAGAAAACTAATGTCTTTGCCATAGCAAATTAAAAAAGAGTTATATTTCAGTTACTTTCACTCTAATTTTTTCTAATTCAAAAAGATGAAAAAGGAAACTCCAGAGCATGTGAAAATATTCCAACTAGCCAAAAAAAGCCTATCTATTTAACAGTTGGGAAACTGTTGTTGGGAAAAATAACTATTTATAAAAATGCAAACTAAGAATCAATAGTTTTGTTACAAAACTCATGAGCATGACAAATCTGTCTGTGACATTTATGAGAAAGTGAGTTCTGGAAGCTACAGGTGAAGCTTTAGCTCTTGAAGTTAATATGGATTTTTGTTGCCTTCAGGAAAGCTAGGTTTACATAACAGTACATTCTACCAACAAATATTACAGAAAGAATTCAAATGTCCGACAATAGTAATTAATAATGTGTGATTTTTACCTTTGTTTGCTATAATTCACAGAATTCCTCTTTCTTTTCTTTTTGTCTTACCAGTTCAAAACTAACTATGAAAAGAGAATGTTTAAAGTAGATATTTCATCCAATGACACATCCACAGTGGCTTCCATATTAAGTAATGTGTCAGAAGCAATGGAAACCCTCACTCGAATGAAAGAGGAAATAGTTCCTGTTCCAGGTTCTGTAAATGGAGTGAATGCCCTTGGCTTGGTGGTTTTCTCAATAAGTTTTGGCCTGGTAATTGGAAGCATGAAGGAGCAAGGTCAGGAATTAAAAGACTTCTTTGATAGCCTAAATGAGGCTATCATGAGATTGGTCGCTCTAATAATGTGGTAAGTGCCTCTTTGATAAATTACCATCAATATTTTTTCATCATAGTCACTCACAGGATAGCAAGAGTCTGTTTGGCAGGAAGTCAGACAAGATCTTAACTACCTTGTAGATTTTTTCATAAATGATCCCAAGAACTGCAATTCTGTATATCAATAATTTGCCCAAACATACCTATTCTTTCAGAGTGTTTAGCTTTTGACATGAAAAAATCAGGGTATATGGCAGAATTTGCTGAGCTTATACAGAGCCATTCTATGTCTTCATAAAGACAGAGATCACAATAGTATGCTATCAGAGTTTCCTTATAACCTACTCTGACTTCACTAAAGGAAAATGACAAACCTCTCCCATAATCTTATTTTTACACAGCAAGACCTTGTTATCATTACTTTCCAACACAACTGTTTCCTGCAGTTGTGTAGTGTATATGTATATGTATGTCCTAGCTGCACTGCTTACAGATACACATAATCTCACCAATTCGAACATTAGGTATGAAGTCTTTTCAACAATGAAGATTCATTATTTGTCAGGCAGAAGGTTAATTATGAAATGAAATTATGTATTTTTGACTTCTTTACTACAGAAAACAATCAATCCACTCCAAACATGTAAAAATCTAACCATGAACACACACATGTATGTTTTAGTACTAGATACAAAACTAAAAATAAGTATTTTTTTTCCCAGTAAGTAAAATTCTATTTTGCCAGGAAACATCTATACAAAGCAAAAATCTTTTCTCCTTCTTTATGAGCTCACTTAAGATGATAAATCAGTGGATGAGAATTATTACTTCTGAGAAATTTCTACATGGATTTGATGGATGAAAGTCAAATTGAGATATGCTGGATAAATTTTGTTCTGTGGTAACTTAGTTAGTGGTAACTTAGGAAAAAGCAATATACCACCTTTGTTACTGCCCTGCAATGCAGCTAACCTCTGTCATATAGATGGCTTTGTGCTAAAGTATTTATCCAGTGCCCCACTGAATAAAATGGGGCATGGTCAGAAGCAGCTTGAAATCATCAGAAGTTAGCCTTCTGTGTGGGTTCCTTCCCCAACAATATGAGAAACAACACTGGAGAGATAATAGAACTAGGCAATTGGCATAGTCTCCAACTATGTTGGTTGAGCCTTCATTCATACAGACAGAATTATAACAGAATTGGCTAAACTAGCTTTTATATGACACTTGAATTCCAAAGGGAGCTCATCTCCCTACATGTCTGAAAGGCATGCTATACATCTTCTTGAAATACTTACCAGATCCTGAATCCAATAAAGCATATCAGAAACATTCACTGCTGTAGTTTCATCCAGGTTAAACTGTTAAGATTTAAAGAGTTAAACTCCTGGGCTGCTTCTGAATAATTACAGTCAGCCTACTAGCAAAATCCTACATTCATGCATGCGTATAAACACAAAAGGTATGGATGGGGTAGTGAATTTCTACTTTGTTCAGTGTAATACTAATTTGATTTCTTATTTGCAGGTATGCTCCACTTGGAATCCTCTTCTTGATTGCTGGAAAAATTGTTGAGATGGAAGATATGGGTGTGATCGGTGGTCAGCTTGCCATGTATACTGTAACAGTTATCATTGGTTTGCTAATTCATGCTGTCATTGTCCTACCTCTTCTCTACTTCCTGATCACTCATAAGAACCCTTGGTTATTTATTGGAGGACTAATCCAGGCATTAGTCACAGCTTTGGGAACGTCTTCCAGGTATAATACAATATTTTAAGGCCATATGTTTTTAATAATATTTTTTGTTTGAGAAACAATTTTTCCTAATGTAATTGGTTAGCTCATTATTCAAATATTCACTTGGGCACTTTATTTCAGTTCTGCTGCTCTCCAACAGAAATTATTATTATCATTATATTGACTTTAAGTCTATTTTCTATAAGAACCCTTGAACAGAGGTGAAATAGGTCTGGTGATACAGACTGTATGGCTGGAACCCTTGTGACTTTGATTAGCCTTGGTATTTGAGATTTGTAAGTAGTTTGTAATGGTTTGCTGATAAAGGATGCTGCTGGCATGAGGTTTTACATTTGTGTGTGGCAAAATGGAGTGGTAAACAGGAAGATTCAGAGGGGATTCTGAGAGCACTTGAGAGCCCTTCTTGGCAGGTGACATTCTGTGCTCAAAATCCTGATAGGCAATGATGGATATCAGAAATGGAATAGAAATGCCATTTTTGCTCTTTGTTGCTGAAATCATAGGGACTTCATATGAATAAAAAACCTCTTTGCATCTATGATGAAAAGAAACATTATTGTAATCAAATATATATTTCTACACCATATGACCTTTCATGAAACACTCCATTTTAATAGATTTTAAAAGCAACTCTTAAAGACAGATGTTTTCAGTCAGCCATGCCATATAATTAAATTCAAGACCCTGGTGTTTGGGATTATTCTGAAGATCTGGACGAGACACTATTGGGACTATTAATGTAGAATCTGATTAAGTCTGGTATTACTGAAAAAGCTCTTTAGGACTTAAAAAAATTATGCCAGTATATTAATGGGCAGGGAGGGACAATTTTAATGTCAATCCTTGCACATTTGTGGAATGCCTAAAAGGATATTTGATTAATAATTGTTTTAAAAGGAAGATAATATAACTAATGCCAGTTAACATAGTTAAAGAGAAAATAAACTTGGGTGTGTGTGTGGGAGTGTGGCAGTGGCTGTGTGCTGCTTAGCTGCCTACTTGGGTTGACCCACAAGTAGTAAAATAATGTAATTGTCCATCAGAATGCCCTTTCCAAGGGAGCCAGCAAATAAAGATGATAAAACATGCTGTTTACTGAAGGGTTGAATAGGTTAATTTGTATAAATTCAGGAAAACAATGCTTAGGGGTGGTTCAATCATAACTCAATGACATAAAAAATGGGAAGCGGTAATTTTTAAATAGATTCTTCTACCTAGCATGCTAAAGTATAACAAAATCTGGTGACAAAATACTGAAGTTAGACACATTCAGACTAGAGACTACATAGAGACAGACAGTAATTAACCGTTGGAAAAACTTTCCAAGAGTATCAGGAGAACTACCATCATTAGAAGTGTTTAAATCCAGCCTTGGCATTTTTTTAAAAAATATTCTGGTAGACCACATAAAAATTAAGACAATTAGGACATTCTATCTTCCCATCACAAAGCATGACATTCTTTTCATTCCCTCTTTGTAGAATTTATATCATGTATTACCTTCTTTCTTTTTGTTTCAGTTCTGCAACACTACCTGTTACATTTAAGTGCCTAGAAGAAATAAATGGAGTGGACAAGCGAGTTACAAGATTTGTACTCCCAGTTGGTGCTACAATTAATATGGATGGAACTGCTTTATATGAGGCTTTGGCTGCAATTTTCATTGCACAGGTTAACAACTTTGATCTGAACTTTGGACAAATTATCACAATCAGGTACAGAAGCCATTATTACCTACATCTAATAAAAGCACTTTTACGATGACTCCTTTTTGCCATTATATGTGGAATTAAGAAAAAAAAGCATCTAGAGCTAAAAATGAGAACTGCAACAGTAACTGAATAACTGTAATGTTTTATATCTGCACAGAAGAAGCCCTCCCGCACATATTCTCTATTAGGTAAACCTTTAAAAAACTGTAGCATGACACACCTATCACTGGACTTAGTAGAGTCAACAAGAACAGTTTCTACTGACTTAATTTTTCTTTCTTAAGAACTCATGCAGCTTTCAGGAGCTGTAGACTTGCAATCAGTACCAGATAGTTTCTAATGCATGTACAAAGCAGTAGCACAAGAGCATCACAGTGGCATGCTACAGTGCTAATGTTAGGAGAGGTAGTATTTTCCTAGTCATGATGGTCTCAGGATACAAGTAGTGCAAGCTGTGTAAGGAGCAGCAAATGCCTTTCATTACACCAGCTGATAGAGGTGGAGAAGATAGGTATGTTTTCAAGCACACAAGCCTTCATGTTTGAAATAATAGAACAGCAAGCAACCCACTAAGTACCACTCGATGATAACTGATCTGCATTAATTTATTATGTTACTCAAACAGTTTAAGAGAAAAGTGTGATGGGTACATGTGCAGAAGAAAGAAATGTCAGCAAGGGGAGAGGGGGACACTGTAGGACAAAGACAGGCATTTTATCACTCAGAAACACTGAAAGTTCAGATGTGGTGAACTGGGAATGTACAAGATTTTCAGGCAGAAGTGCTTCTCTCCATAAAATATCCAGCTTAATTCAATTTTCAACAGAAGGCAAAACACTGTCTTCATATTCTGAGGCAATAGTTCCACATTCATTAGTACTAGAGCTGCTCCCTGCCAAATCACCTGATAAAACAAATTCTTCCTAAACTAGGTGTGAACAAGCATATTTCTATCAAGTTACTAGACTGTATGATTCAGAATTTCTGTCAGCTTTCTGTTTTCTGATGGCTGAATGCCAACTGCTGGAGGACAGATACTTCACCTAACATGAAGTTATAGTGAGATGGACAGAATAAAAGTACTTGTGTTAGATCTGCCGGGACAGCTTTTCTTTTAACATGTTTGAGACTGTGGAGTGAGTTTGTTTAATGGGTGGGGGCATGTAGCTATAATGTTTTTGTCTGTCCCTTAGCATCTAGTAAGGGATTTAATATCTAACAAAATCATGTTTCCAGGGTTCTGGATAAAGGTTTAGGGTAAACATTTTGGATTAAGATCCACACTCCCCTGCAGCTGTGTAGCATTCAGATTAGGGACTGAGCTCATCTTTTTCTTTACTACTGAGCAAATGCTTTCTTGCTTCATATCTGTTTTTAATGTTTGCCAGATGATAAGGGCAGTTTATTATGGAAGTCAATTAATTGCTCTTGCCATCTCTTTGCACAGCATCACAGCTACAGCTGCCAGTATTGGAGCTGCAGGGATTCCTCAAGCTGGACTGGTCACCATGGTCATTGTGCTTACATCAGTAGGTTTGCCTACAGATGATATCACTCTTATCATTGCAGTGGACTGGTTCTTGTAAGTATTTTTATGGAGTCACTAAGGGCTTAGACCATATTTAGCAGTGCAATAGTCAAGGACATTTTGGCAATACTGTGATCAGTGGTGTACTTCTTTTGCTGTGGAAGGCAGTTGGAAAGAAGTGTTAAAAAGAATCACAATTTCTTGCAATTGATGCATTTTCTTAGAGCAGTTGGTGAGGGGTGTTACTTGATGATGGTTCCTCTTGCATGCAAAACGGTTACTTAGAATCCTGGGTCCTTGGGATACTAAGAAAACTTTCAGACACACTGTAATTCAATCAGCAAAGAATTTCTTTAGTCTTCTATTTTTCATAGACTGTCAATGAAAACCTTTCCATCAATCAGGATCAGAGTTGGTTCAGTCCCAACCCAGTTCATTGCAGCCCTGCTGACTATCTAATCCAGGAAAAGTTCATATGTCTACCCCATGGACACAGAATTGAAAAACAGTTGTGTAACTCTTATACAGCCACCACAATGTATTGTCCTTCAGTTTTTCCATTCCTCTGTCTGTAAAAGATTAACTGACACCTGCTGATATATGGGGAAATCCCTTAGGTCCAGGAACTAAATCAAAGGCAGAAAGTTTTCTCCAACTTCTATTTCAACTAACTCCTATTAGTTATAGTTTCCAGAGGCTTTTACCCTTCAGTCTTGTCAAGTGATCCCTGTAAGAAGTTACCCATGTCATTATCAGAATGTAATGTCTTCAAATGATTATTGGAACAAGTTGCCCAGAGAGGTTGTAGATGCCCCATCTCTGGAAACATTCAAGGTCAGGTTGGTCAGGGCTCTGAGAAACCTGATCTAGTTGAAGATTTCCCTGCTCGTTGCAGGGGGGTTAGACTAGATGACCTTTAAAGGTCCCTTCCAACCCAAACCATTGTATGATTCTATGATTCTATGATTCTATGATTTTCTAACCACATGCCCACAACCTCATGTAGGTAGACGCTTATTGATTAACAGTGCCAGTCATTCCTGGTGAAGATGTCTCCTACATCTTCTGGGCAGAGCCCTCTAAGACAGATGAATTGTTGTAGTTTACTTTTAATAATTTTAGCAGAATTCCACCTAAATTATTGACTGTAGTTTAGGATCAGGAGGGAAATGACCCTAAGAAGGAAGATTCTCATTGGCTTACATGTTCAGAGGATATAAACCCAAACCACCAGAGTATAGAAATGCCTCCAAGAAGCATCTGCCATATGCTTCATTTGTCATCCTCATCACACAGCTGTTTCTTGCTGTGAAGCTGCCAAGAGTATTAACACATTTTGTGACTCCAAATCCTAGTATATTTGTTAATTTCTGTAGAAGGAATCATGGCATTAACAGTTAATGAATATTAATTAACAGATAAATTAATATACATAAAATCGCTGAATCATCTAGTAGCTATTTAAAGGCCATTTTAACAGCTAGTCTGCATGCTTCCCTGAACAAGTGATCAAGTCAAGGCTAACTTACTATTTCTACTTAGGGATCGTCTCCGTACCACTACCAATGTCTTGGGAGACTCCATTGGAGCAGGAATTGTTGAACATTTATCACGGCATGAGCTGAAAAAAAGGGATGCTGAGATGGGTAATTCTGTGATAGAGGAGAATGAAATGAAGAAACCATACCAACTGATCTCACAAGAAAATGAGAGTGAGAAACCATTAGATAGTGAAACCAAGATGTAGGGTAAATAAAGCATGAGTCCAACACTATAAGTGTGGAAAACACATACTTTTTCCAGCCATTTATATCTTGAATTCACCAAGTTCACTTATTCCTTGTTTTCTCCCTTTATGCTAGTACTGGAAAGATTTAATGAAAATATATTCCAAATTAGCAGTGATTGTTAGATATGTTGGCTTCCCACTTAAAAAAAAATAAATTAACAGGCAACAACACTGGTCCTGCTAGACATGTGCTAACTGAGGATAAATAAATAGAGATTGTCAATTAAACAAAAAAAAAAATAATCACTGTATATCCTACTCAGTCCTGTAAATGTGATCTTATTCTTTTTTAAAAAAAAAACAAACTATAAAGTAAAAACAGATAAAAGAGCCTGAAAATGATTTTATTTTTTTAAATCCCTGTTGCAAAATTCCTAACATCTATAAACACACAATCAATACTTCTAACTTGATAACTGCAACCAGCTAAGTAAATTAACTGGGTTTTTGCTTTTTATGTGGTATTTTTTTCTCTAGTGTTATATCCTTGTTCAAATACTAGCAGGACAATAAAAAGGACATTCATTGAAAGGATAAAAGAGAAGAAGGTGTATAAAAGAAAAAAATACCCCTAATGAGCATTTTTATTAGCTGAGTTGAAATATTTCTGAGAAAGCAATTTTATCTGGACAATTTTTTCATTAGCCTCAGCTGATCTTGACAAAAACTTAGCCTAGTCAGCTCCCACTGACTTGCAAACATTTATGTATGTATTGTACTTACACTCTGTATTTGCCCCCTTAATTTCAACATCACAACCTAGTTGAACAATCTTTGTGTGTTTTTGTAGGTGCAAGGCCCTAGGCTGTATTGACTCTGGAACAGAAAATATGTCTTCATGTCTCTTTGAAAAAAAAAAAAAAGATAGCATGCTCTGGGTATGCTTATTATCTACTTAATAAGCAATAACAAATAAAAAGGCAGTACCAACCCTCTGCAGAAGATGCAGAAGGGTGAGATGCTCAGATCCTAAAGGGACTGGATTCTAAATCTGAATCTCTGAGACCAACAGGAAGTTTTCTGATTGGAAACTTCCCAAATGCTTGGTCATTCTACTGATAAATTATAAAGCTATTAGCTGAATTTACATTTTTCCATCTGGAGAAGATGGTTCCCTATGTCAATGCGAAATTTTGAAATCCTTGTGTGTTTATCAGCAGTATCTCGAAAAGAAAACTCTTTAGAAAGTAAAAGCAATGGGTGCTTTTTTACTTTTTACTAGGAAAAATATATAAATTTCAAAATAGTAAATAGTATTAAAAAAGTTGAATTTTTAATTAGAAAGGATTTTAAAGCGCAATATTGTGGGTTTCTTTCAGGGAATAGATAAGTAAAGAATGAAAAAAGGGAGATAACGCACTTGCAATCCTGTGGCTTTTTTTGTTCATTTCAATGTTATTTCCTGATGAAGCCCTTTTTTAGAAATACACATTATGTATTCTTTCCTTTTTGCCTTGTGTTATTATACAGGTTAAACTGGAAGGATTTATAATGCAGTTACAGTTGGGGGAATGAAGAAATATTAATCAAAAGGCACAATAGGTTGAGTGATCTTTTTTATTTAAATATTTAATTCTCTTCTTTCTCCCTCCCATCACCAAACAATTCTGATAGAAATGAAGGATGCCCTTGCAATGTCCTAGCTGCCACACAAAAAATATTCAGTATGTTGTACTTGTCATTAAAAGAACATAAATATGATGCATAAGTAACTGTAGTGAAAAAAGTCAGCATGCTGGTTGAAGACAAACCTTTTCCCATGTTTAGAGCAATGAGGCAAGGCTTTTATTTAGGGCTGAAAACTCCTGCCTGTCTTTTCCAGTTGAGTAATCCAGACAATATTAGCAGGAACTTTCCAGTAAATTAAGTGAGCAAGATTTAATACAGAGTATTGAGCAGTCAAACCTATAAAGCTCTAAATGAATCTCTGACTGAAAGAAAATAAGTATGGGGTGGGGTTTTATTGCTAACAGAATGCAAATGTAGGATAGAGACAGATATTTTCTGATATGTAATTAGAGATATTTTTATATAGATATTGTTTTCAGAATGTGTACACAAATGTTAACTGTAGAATTCATGGCATAGCAATTTAATTTTTGTTTGGAAATACATTGCAAAGACAATGTAAATGACTGTCTTTCTATGACATCAACTGAAAAAAATGAATTGTGTCACAAATAATGTGATCTTTGCTTATACTAACTTTGTTTCTTACAGAAATCAGATATTATAGAATTCCCTTCCCCATCTCTCATTGGTTTTGCATTGGTATGCACCCAGAATGGACTGAGAAACATTACTTTGTAGATGTATTTTCAATAAAAATAGTTTTACATTACTGTTTTTCTGTCATTTAGGATTTCTTTCAAAGGCTCTGTAACAGAAGCTTCACACAAACTGAGAGCAAACAAACTCATAATATGGGATTTCAGGCATTCCAGGCCATTTTATACAGCAGGGCTTTGATATAACAGGGCTTCCTCACTTCAAATACCTGCTTACGGTTTCATGATCAAAAATAAATGAAACTGCACAGACAAAAGGAAGCAAGGAAGGGTAGAGGGAGGACCATTAAAAATTAAAAGAACCAATGTTATTTCAACTTAAGCTCATTCAAATTCAAGTATATAAATTCATATTGATATCAGCAAAATATTAAAAAATAAGCATTTATATTTTCATTGAGTCAGCTACTGTAAAACTGCCAGTTCATTATAGATGTGTAATTAGATGGTCCAAAACTCAGAAAGGTCATTGAGCCATGGGAAGCAAAATATATCCATTGACTGGGGTATTACAATGTTGCAACATTACAATCATCCTAGACAATCTACAGTTTTTCTCACAGAAGTGGTTTGTGATGGTGTCGGGGTTCATTCAGCAACAACTTCAGCTAGGAGAGTTATCATCTAGTGAAAGTGAATGTCTTGTCAGAAGGACCAGGAAGATATAAAAGAAAGGCACAAGCTGAATCACTTGCATCTGGAAAGCTATGTTGGTTGTATCAGATGAAGGCGGCAGGAAGAAGTCCTGCCTTCCTGAACATACACCAACAAACCACTGGACAATGTCCTTTATAAATTTGTCTGCGGTACTTGGGTGAAAACAATATATGAGTTCAACCATTTTTGTAAAAAAAAGATTCAGAGAAGACATGGTGTTATAAAGCGCATGAGCATAATTTTTCCTAATTTTTTTCTACTTATCTACTGATTAATTCATTCAGTCTTTGTGTTTCTAAAATTTCTATCATGATGGGAAGAGCTAATGAAAGAGAGTTAGTGTATTACTTGGAGGTATTACTGGCACAGTGGCCTCACTCACTCTTCTATGCCCCCATGCAGAATAAAGATCTCTGTTATTCCATAATTTTTCAGCAGTGTTTTCATTTGGAAGTTGGGGTACAAAACAGCCACACCATTCTTAGGCAAGAATTTATGACTCTGTAACAGTGTGTGGCCAGTATAAAGCAAAGTGATCATGCATGTGGAAAATCAACAACTGGAACAGGAAAGTGCTCCTGTCTTCCTTTCTGAAGGACTGGATTTGCACAAGTGATATTTGCGTTCCGTTGCAGGCACAATTGATGCTTAGGGTATTTTTTTTTTCAACTGACACTGTAACATGCTTGGTTTAATAAAGTTTCAGTGGAAATGGTACAGAAAATTATATCTTGCTTCTAGTGTGATCGACTGTGCTAGGTGTGTTCAACTTGCTTATAGTGTGATCAACTATTTCCCAGAACAAGATAAAAAATCTGAGATGAACTGATGTCCAGGTTTCTGTGTCATCTTTTTAAGAGATGGTCTTACACTGGAAGTATGGCATAATAAAGAGGGAGATGGAGAAAGACTTCTACAGCTCCATGTCAAACTGAAAACTCAGACTTGCAACATCAGTGAGGCAGCAAGATTCCTTCTGATAACAGAGAGAACTGTAATCAGATGATATAACCCTGCACAGTGAGCCCTTTCCTTCCCCTCTTCCCCTACCTGGCACCTTAGATGTCTCTAAGATACCCAGAAGTATCTAAAATTCCAAAATTTTAGTACAGGAGCACTTGCATCTCTAATCAAAGTTTTTCTTCAGCATGCCTCATTACACAACTAGGGCTGCATAATTCATTGATTTTTCACTTCAGTGAGAGAACTGAAAAACTGGGGAGAATAATTCTTCCAGGGCATCATGAAACATTTTTTTTTTTTTATTGCTTAAAAAAAAGAACAGTCTCTTTCTTTCAGGTATAATGAAGTATTTTGTTCCCACTTCTTGAAACATCCTCTCATTTCTGGATCACTTTTATTCTATTTTAAATTAAAAACCCCTCAGCTATAAAATGAACTGAAATTCTGAAATAACAGATTAAACCATTTTGCTAGGAAAATGTCAAAATGAAATATTTCAACTTTTCTATATCATCTCCTCTCTTTAAAGCCATTTGTATTTACAGAGGTTGGCACAGCTTCACAAGTACTTGCTTCAAAACTGCATTTTTCAGCAATATATTTTTATATGAACACTTTTTCTTTGCTCTTTACAACTTCCTTTCTCTAGACATTGCACATTTTTCTGCTTTTCCTGATTGCTCATATTTTTTCTTCATTGTACCATTGGTTTTTCAATAGTTTTTTAAAACTCCTTAAAATTATAAAGAAAACTCTGTCTTGATATTTTTCCAATATTATTATTATTACTCTTGCTCTAAACTTGTGTTCATTTCCTGCATAATTTTTTTTCAGTGCCTCAACCAGTTTCCCATTTTCTGCAGTACCATATTCCTCTCTCCATCTATCCCACTTTCTCTCTTAGCTCTAACCTCCATTTTTACAGTTTCTTCTCCAAGAACTCCACTGCAGCAGGTCTTCATAAACCCAGATTCAGATCTCAATAGTACCCTTGGTCTCCTTCATAACCCTAGACAAGACTCAGCCTTTCTGTGTTTTGGTTCCCCATCAGTAAAAAGGGGACAATAGCATTGCCCTAGTATCAGGATTGTTTCCAAAGAAATCAAGATTGTGGAGAGTCTGTACAATGGGGATACAAATACCTGGCTCATGTCTTGTGCACCATACAAACCCTGAGGATTTTCCCCTAGTGCATAGAATCTTTGTACTATTATTTCCTGTGCTCTAGATACTTGAGATGTATTTGAGAATTTAAACTACCTTTCCCTCAAAATGAAACTTAAATTAATTTGTTCTTCATAATTGTACATAAAAACAGGCCAAATCCTGTGGTGCTTGCTGGCTTCTTTCACTGGCAAAACTCCTATTCTTGGATTTCATGCACAGGGAATAAATTACAGTGCAAATATAGTCAGAATAAAATTAGTACTGATGACAGAGTGACTGTTATTTGGTCTGAGCAGGTGTTACACAAACCTGCACAGATATGCTGGTTCACCTTGTTCATGACCTGCAGTTCCCCTCCTATTCGAATCCTGCTCCTCTCCCAGGCAGCAACTCCTGGCTATGCCAAATTGCCTGGTGGTTTTGTGATATGCACAAATAGGGACTGGGATGAGACCACCCAACATGCTTTCATTTACAGGCTAAGCCAGGATGTAAGGCTGAGTCTCCAGAAGAAAAAGACTACGGTACTAACCCACTGTGCCACTTAACCTCCACAGTGCAAAAGAGTTATTCAGATGCTGCCAACACTTAATTTTTAGATGTACTGTGGCTCTGTAACAGTCTTCTAAAAACTGCAAAATGTTTCCCAGCAATGACAGCCAAAATTTTTGTCTCGTTGGATTATGCTGCCATCGTGTGGCAAATGTTTTTTGCAAGTAACATTTTCCCTCCAATTAAAAATTTTAAGTTAAATCCTCTGATGAACAGTTTAGCACAACACTTAACGTTTGCTTCAGCTGCAGAATGTTATTGTTATTACAATCCAGTTTATTCACATAAAGAACATATTCATCTTGTCCTTTGTTCAGTGCAGCCTTAAAGAGGTTCAGCTATGAACACCTTCATTCTTCTTATATTGATTCTTTTGTGTGTGTGTGTGTGTTCATTTGCTTGTGCTTTATCCAAGCATCTCTCAGCCAAGATGAAGCTGTCTTCGGGAAAATGTGTGAGACAGTTCCTGAAACACTTTTTCAGATATTGGGGGAACGGTGGTGTATGGGCTAATTTGCTAATACTAATTGCTAACAGTGGAGTTTCACGCAATTATTAGTCTCTTCCATTCTCATTGTTTTGATTTGAAAGGGCTTTTTCTGGTAATCTGATGTCCCCCAAGGTGCTATGAAAATGCTGGATTTTCACACTTGAAATCTATACCTGCTGAACTTTGTCCCTATTGATGCATATAGACAGTACATAAACATAATGCATTTTGAAGGGACTTGAGAGTCAGGCCAAACGTTAGCCTTTCTACAGGAACCCTTGATTAACACCTAACTGAAAAGTATCATGCAGGGTGTCAGCTGTGGCCAAAGAGCAAGCATCTGATGAAGAACATACAAAACTTTTAAGTTTCCTTGCTCCTAAGACAGTCTGGCCCAGGGTAGTTCCTGGACTCAACTGCTCTAACCTGCCAACAAGTTACAGAGCCCCTCAGAGTACAAAGGACAAGTACTGCACCTTTCTTATATGTGTTCTCTCCTGATGGGCTGATGATCTGCCTCAAAAATCTCTAAATTACGTCAGAATTCAGATGAATCAAATGAGATGCAGCTGTTCTCTGCTGGCATGAAACAAATACTATGTGTCATCTGGCCAGGGCCTAAGCTTTTCCTTTGCAAACCAGCAATGCTGCCAACTGTCATAGTACTAAATATTGTATTGCAAACTCCTAGAGTAAGAATCAGAAGAATTTTGGTTACACTGTCTTAAAATACATTTCCAGCCCTCATAGCTCTCTAAATCCTGATGTGACATAAAGGGCCAGAAAGCAAAGAAAAAGAGCTCCAAATTAAGTCAGTCTTAAAAGAGCCCAACTCATGAATTTGAACAGTTGTGATCTGTAAAACTGGGTTCTACTAAAATAACGCTCCTCAAAAGCTACTCTGGCAAATATCGACCTTTCTGTCAATGAATGTCTTTATCAAACTGCACTAGGTTTTTCACAGTTTAGCAACAACTGAACCACCATAAAACACCACTATCAAAAAGCGCATAATCCGCCAAAAATATAGAGAAGAGTTATAAAATTGTGAAAATAATTCCAGGAGCATGAGTAGGACTTTGTTTACTGCCAACCCAAAGCAACTCTTCTATTTCAGAACCCTAATCAATAAACTGCAGAGTCAAGCTTTGCTTGTTCTTTCTTTCCTTTTGATTCATGCTTTTTCAGAGTATATTTTAGTCTAGTGGGTAAAGCACACTGCAGAAATTGCTCAGCTTTGGACACAAGAAAGACAGTATTGGAAGAGTAAAAGGATGCTAGGGGTGATACTGAAAAATACAGAGCAGCAATTTTGACTTCCTGCCATTGTAAGATAATAGCATAAACCCACTCGGTGCATGGATAAACACAGTGTGTTGCAAAGGAGCTGACATGGTTTCTGCAAAGGGAAATCCTGCCTCATGGACCTGCTGGACTTCTATAAGTTCACTAGTAGGGAAACCAGTGGATAAAATGTATTTGGATTTTCAAAAAGCCATTAACAATGTCCTACACCAAAGGTTAATACAGAAAATAACCATGGGCTGGAGGATAAGTCCTTTAGGCTTGTTAAAAGATAAGAAACAAATGGTAGGGCTTAACTGACATTTTTCAGGATGAAGAAGCATCTGCAGTGAGTCCCCCTAGGAACTGGTGCTGGGACCATTTTTATTCAACATCTTTATGAATCACCTAGAGAAGGGAATTTGCAGTGAAATCTCTTAAGCATGCAGATGACATCATGTTCTTTCAAGTAGTTAAATTCCTTGCCAATGGCACCAAATTCCAGAAGGAGCTCACAAAACGGAATGGGCAAGAGGCTGCCAGGTAAGCTTCCCTTTAGACAAATATAATGTAGCGCACCTATAGGAAAATAATTTAAACCATGTCTACGTGGCACTGAACTAAAAACTGGCAGTTATGAGCCAAGAAAAGAATTGTCAGTTGTCTCTGACAGTTTTCTGAAATCATTGGCTCAATGCACAGGCCAAAAAAGTCAGCAAGATGCTGGGTGTAATCAGCAAAGATACTCAGAACAAGAACAGAAGACATCATTTTGCTGCTGTTAAGATCTTGGTGCAGTCACACCTCAAATCCTGTAGGAGGTTTTACAGGAATTAGAGAGGTACAGAGAAATGAGCAAGGAAATAAAACAATTACCTTATGAGGAGATACAAAAAGGCTGGGATTCCTTACTTGGAGATGTTGTATGATGAAGAATTACAAAATAAAGAAGGCTGTGGATAAGGTAAATGTAGAACTGCTATTCACTATATCCAACACCCTTAGACACAGGGGGAACTTAATGACACTACTGAGAGAGTAGTTTAAAATGCAGAGATTAAACTAGTTAAAAGACAGTACAGCTTTACAAAGTGGATAGTGAACTTTGGAACTTTGCTGTCACAGGACATGTAAGCAGACAGTATCACAGTGGAGACAACAGTATCAATGGGTTCATATACAGGATTATATACATTAATGAACAGGCTTAAAAGCAGATAGCAAAAGGAACAAAGAAGGACAAATCCTCCAGCATCCTTACTGCAACATTTTTGGAAGTTAAAGAAGTCACCCACAGAAGTGGCCAGTTCACATGCTTTCACTAAATAGCATCTCCACTGCAGGCTTAACAGAAAATTGGTCTGACCTAGTAGGACATTTCTAAAGTGTTTACTCTTTTCCACCTGTCTCACAACAGCAGGCACTTGGGCAACACAACACGACTCATTCTGTTATCTGTTGATGAGCATCCTATGGCACCAGTAATTACTTCTGTGGCTTTCCACTTCACTGACTCATGCCTTGAAGTCCTGCATCTTGCTTAAAGTAGTCGCTGTGGAGCTGAAAATTGATGGTTAACATCTTTCAGGAAGAGCTATTTTTGTACTTTCACACCTGTAATGCTGTGCATGCTCAAGTGTATGATATGTTATCTGTCTTCCTCTGCATCATGTTACAAAGTTCCCTTGTTAAACCTTTTACAAAACTGATATGGCTTCCCTAGGCATAGACCTCTATTCTAGACCTGGAGCAGCAAGACCTGCTTCTTAGATGTCCCAGTAAGTACCATTTTGCAGTTTGGGCAATGCAGGAAAGGCCAGGTGAAATAGTGAACAAAATGTCACATTTTCCTATCCCCTGTTTTTCTATTCCTAAATTAATTTCAGCAAATCCAAATTCCTTTCATAGCAGCCTGGTAAGTATCAATACAAAGCTGTACAGCTGCACACTGCTGTTTTCCAGCCAATTCACTCATGCACAGAAAGCTCAAAGTCTGAAGCACAGACTTCAGCTCATTTACATGTACTTTCCTGAAATACTGCTTTTGTCATTATGATGTTTCTTCTACTTTATGTAAAATTCTCTTAAAGAACTTGGGAAATTATTGGGAATGTGAAAACAAAACCTCCAGAAAATAGATTTCTTTCCAGATTCATCCCACTCCTTTAATTAGAGAGAGCAACAACAGATAAAGACAGCAAATTAATTACAGTAATTAATCATCTGTTAATGAAACAGCTGTCAGTATCAATCACTGAAGAGCTCAGTTTAAAAATCTTTAAGACAAAGCAAATCAATTAACAAATTATAATTAAAAATGTTCTTGTACAAATGTTTTATGTTTTTTCATCTTTGGTTAGTGTGGTGGGTTGACCTTGGCTAGATGCCAGGTGCCCACCAACCCACTCTATTGTTCCCCACCTAAACTGGACAGGGAATAGAAAATATAACGAAAGGTTCATGGGTCGAGATAAGGACAGGGAGAGATCACTCATCAATTACCATCACAGGCAAAACAGACTCAACTCAGAGAAATTAATTTATTACCGATCAAATCAGAGTACAGTAATGAGAAAAAGCCCTAAACCTTAAAACACTTTCCCCCCACCCCTCCCTTCTTCCCAGGCTTAACTAAACTCCCAATTTCTCTGCTTCCCCCCCCCCTCCCCCGAGTGGCACAGGGGGACGGGGAATGGGGATTGCGGTCAGTTCACTACACATTGCTCTACCACTCCTTCCTCCTCACACTCTTCCCCTGCTCCAGCATGAGGTCCTGCCCATGGGAGACAGCCCTCCACTAACTTCTCCAACGTGAATCCTTCCCACAGGCTGTAGTTCTTCATGAACTGCTCCAGCATGGGTCCTTTCCACAGGGTGCAGTCCTTCATGAACAGACTGCTCCAGTCTGGGTCCTCCACAGGGTCACAGGTTCTGCCAGGTGCCTGCTCCAGGGTGGGCTTTCCATGGAGTCACAGCCTCTTTTGGGTGCATCCACCTGCTTCTGCATGGGGTTCTCCACAAGCTGCAGGTAGATATCTGCTCCACTGTGTGCCTCCATGGGCTGCAGGGGGACAGCCTGCCTCACCATGGTCTTCACCACGGGCTGCAGAGGAATCTCTGCTCTGACACCTGGAGCACCTCCTCTCCCTCCTTCTGCACTGACCTTGGTGTTCACATAGCTGTTGCTCTCATATATTCTCACTCCTTTCTTCTGCCTGCTGTTGCACAGCAGGTTTTCCCCCCTTCTTAAATATGTTATCACAGAGGTGCTACCACTGTGGCTGATTGGCTCAGCCTTGGCCAGTGGCAGGTCATTCTTGGAGGTGACTGGCATTTGCTCTATGGGACATGGGGGAAGCTTCTAGCATCTTTTCATAGAAGCCACCCCTGTAGCCCCTCTGCTACCAAAACCTTGCCACACAAACCCAATACAGTTTAGCAAATCTATGAAAGCATTTTATTAAAAGCAAGTTACTTAGGAAACCTAGCAAAAGGATATTTAGAAATGGCATACTATGAAGTTTCTAAGTTTTCTCTTTCTCCTGTGAGACACTGAGCATTATAAGTTTTTATTGTGTTGAAAAGCAGTTCTGAAAAACAAGTATGCAAAAGGTTTGTATCATATGTCATATCAGACATGAGTTGATTCTGAACCCCTCTAATGCATTTATTTGGGAGAATTCATGATAGACACAAATATCATTAGTAGTAAAATCTTGGGGGCTTCAGATATAATGTGATGTCTCTTGTAAACAGTGTGCCAAATGTGAGGCAATACAAGACTGTTTTTTTCCTTCCCTTAACAGGTCATGGTTATAAATAGTTATAACCCAATCATGGGTTCATCATTCATTGGATCAATTAACTACTTTTGCCAAGATTATACATTCCTTCAGTTGACATCGCAGAATAAATTATATATTTATAGCAAACTGTAAAGGATAGCAGCTCTGTTCATCTAATTTTAATCCCTTTTCAACTCTCTTCTTCTTTACTCAGTTTTCCTCACTCAGTTTTCTTGCCTATTACTCTCTGGAGCTAGGATTGGCATTTTTTTTACATTGATGTACATTGTCTGTTAAGCAAGGGGGCTCCTTGAAGTCCCTCTCATAGACTGGGCAGTGGCCATCTAGCCTCATGTCATGAAATTGGTTGAGACAAGAAGCAGCACAGAGTTTGTTAGCTCCCATGCATTAGAAATTTTGCATCTAAAAGCTGCACTAAATTGGTGAGGTTTAAAGCCCTTTCAGCAGAGTGCTTTTGTCCAGAAGATGCACTGTCCCTACAATATCTAATTTCAACCTTTGTAAGGGCATAGCTTACCATACAGAGAAAAAGCAGAGAAAGAATGAGCAATAGATGTGGCATACAGCCCTGCAAAGAAAGCTAGTCCAAGGATTGTGACCTTGATTCCTCCTCCTTTACTCAAGTGGATTCACAGGCTCTGCAGTAATCCCTTATGCGATGAAATTCACAACAAATCAGGCAGGGTGAATTCTTTGTTCTGCCTGACATCTAGTGATCCTAAATAGAAACATTTTCAGAAACTCGGGACTTTTTCCTCCAGCTTCCCATTTGGATAGTACATACTCAAACTGAACATCATGTGAAATTTTACTGTTTCAGATTGAGGGCATGAAGAGGGTCCCCCGTGGAGAGTCGGCCAAGTCACGACAATCACACCAATATGGCTACATGCCGCGCTCACTTTATTAAACAAACAGGTCATATTTATAACTTAAACCGACCGCTCACACGACTCTACACACAGATGATTGCATAAAAGTTTCTGGTCACACAGGCGTCCGTGTTGCTGATCGGTGAGCATGCTGCAGGCGCCTGATCAGTGTGCCAATGAGAGTGTGTTGATTTCGTGGTTCCCATGACTTGCTCTGCACCTGGCTTCTTGTTTGTGCATAGCTTGTTTTCTTTCTCACACTGCTTGTTCCAAGGACAACTTAAAGTTACACTGCAGCTTCAACTAACAGGTCTGGCTTGTCCAACCCGGACAATGGTAACATATGTCCTCGGGCCTTTAAAAATCCCTCTACATATCCCCGTTTTTCTTTTTGGACAACCCATGTCTGATTCACAATAGATGTTAAACCTTTCTTCACACAAGAAAATAAACAGCTAAAAACTAAAAACATTGCAACAATGATTATAACAAAGCGTATTCCTTCCATCAATAACGTCTTTAACCATCCTGTTATCCCAATCCTCTCAACAATTCATCGAAGGGATTGTCATCAGCAAGAATATGCTTCATCTTTCCATTCAGTTGTGACAACTTCTTGTGCATCGATATGGAATGATCGGAAAGGTTCATACAACACATCCCTTCAAAATCCTCACAACCGTGTCCATGAGCTAATAACAAAAAATCTATTGCAGCTCTGTTCTGTAACGTATCATGCCTAACATTATCTACATCAAGCAATAACGAACTTAAAATCTTTGATGTAAGATTAAATTGTTTCTCTCCCCAGCACGCTAACCTTCGCATATTCTTAGCATATAATGCAGTCATTGCCCCCGGAATAAATATGGAGGCTAGGACATTTGCTGTTAAAGACTGTAGATCGACTCGGTCATTACATGTTTCATCAAAGGTGCGCAGTGCCCTCCGTGATCTGTGAGATTGTTGAGTCATTTTTAATAAGTCTTTCATACGTGGAGCAAAGAAAGTCAAATGCCCTAAATAACATGGTCCACCAACAGGATACAAAGGAATCCCTGGCCACGCTCTGTCCCCACATATCAGAAAGACTCCCGGTGGCAACTGATAACCCCTGATACATCTATATGGAACCCCCCAGTTTTCAATTCTCCCCAAATAGGTGAACCGGTTAGATTTTGAAACCCTGTATAAAACCCCCATTCACCTGGATGTGTTAGCCATAACTGCCACGGGTCACCAAACCAAATTACTCCAGTGCCATTCACGGGTTGAAGTGGTGATGACATGTGGGTACAGTTCGCCATACCAGTTGCAGTTACATTAACATATTCAACAGGTACAACGCTAGCCAATAGGACTAGCTCCTGCAAAGGTAAATGATGTGGCTGATTTAAATTCCCAATAACCATCTCAATAACCACACTGCATTACGCATAGAAGGCCAAACATATTGCCCATTTGGACTCATACATGTACCATTCTGATTCGAAGTCAGATTCACTGTTTTAATATTCCAAAAACCATCAACATTTGTTTCATTCTCTTGCAGGGGAATACCAATTAAACAAGTTCTAAAGGGGTTGTCTGCCTGTTGCAGACTTAAACAGAAGTCTGTTACTCCCGTGATATTTGCCCACGTCACCCATATGTTTGACCTAGGCAAGATGTCAAAAATACTTTGGGCAATTGGTAAAAAATTCAAGACCGTAAACCAAGTCCACATATTTACTCTTGCAATTTCCACCTTTTTTTTTTTTTGTTTTTTGGGGGGGGGGTTGTTTGGGGGTTTTTTGTTTACATTCCACCCCACAAATCTGTGCTTTCACAGATTCTGATGATGTGTACTGTCTCCAATCAGCATGGTATTACACTAGTCGTATGCTTTCTCTTGCTTCATGCCCGGTTACTAATCAAACACATACACTCTTTACACCATTTACATTTTAGCTTTGGCTTACAGAGCCGTTTTACTCCACATAGCATACATTGGCACAATACCCGTGGGTTACATCCCTTACAACATAGACAGTTTATTCTGTCTGCTCGCTCTGAGTCTTCTCTTCCATCTTCTGATCTGGAAATACAGGTCGCACAAACTTGCTAGGGACCCATATCGGTCCTTTATCTGTGGAGATACAAAAATAACCTCTACCGATAAATAACACCGGATTAGGTCCTTCCCATACACATGAAGCCATATTTTTATACTGAACATTCAAACCAGGAACTGTAGTTGTTTGTTTCCCTCGCGCTGTTTGGTGATGTATAACAACAGGTGGTCCCTCTCTACCCTCCGTAAGGGAGAGATAGTTTAAGGTAAACAACACCTTAGTCAGCCGTTTAGTTACATCTATGTCCTGCGATACTTTCTGTCTCTGAAGATAATCCTTCAGGGTACGGTTTGCCCTTTCAACAACTGCTTGCCCCGTTGGGGAGTGAGGAATCCCTTTAACGTGTTTAATTCCCCAAGTTGTCATAAACCTAGCGACTCGTTGACTACTATACGCTGGACCATTGTCTGTCTTAATGTCTTGTTTTGCTGTCATGGGAGTACCTGTAGAAATAAAGTGTCTCTCCACATGTAATGCCTTTTCACCGGTTTGTGCAGTGGCCCATATAAAATGAGAATAGGTGTCAATTGTGACATGCACATACTTAAGCTTCCCAAAGTCAGGTACATCTGTTACATCCATTTGCCAAACCTGAAGTGCCTTCAGACCTTTCGGGTTAGTACCCACCCCTAAACTAGGTCCATGATGACTACATTGAGGACAGGAGCGGACAATACCCTTTGCATCTACTATGGGTATTTGATACTGTCGATGTAAAGACTTTGCATTTTGATGAAACATCTCGTGGCTGTTACGAGCTTCTTCAAACTTATTTGTTGGAGGAGTTATTGCCAGACAGCTGACTGCTTCATCAGCTCTAGCATTACCCTCGCCCAAACCAACAGTCCACTGATGACTTCTAATATGCATAATACAAATTCATGTTTTCTCTGTCGAAGAGTACTACGCAGTTGTAGAAACATTTCACCAAGATGTTGGTTCTTTGTCTCTCTCAACAAGGCATCTTCAATGCGCTGTACTACACCAACTACGTACAATGAGTCTGATACTATGTTTACAGGCGTATTGTTCCAGCTTCCCAATGCCCAACACGCTGCTTTCAGTTCTAAGGTTTGAAGGTTGTCCCGTGGTTCACCGGTGATCGCGTTTTTCTGCCACTGATTATCGGATTGCCAAACACACACAGCCGCCTTCATCATTCGTCCTGCATCTGTGAACACTGTTGACTCTTCAACTGGCCTTTTTGAGCATAACGGCCTCGCAATCCACTGGTAATGCTCTAACATTTTCCAGAGAGGTCCTTTTGGCCGGTTGTTGTGTACAAGACCTGTATAACCCATCATGGCTTCCTGTATGGCTGTTGAATGTCTCAGGAGCCACTCATAATCATCACCACAGACTGGAATACTGATATCTGCCGGTTCAGTCCCATCAATTTCAACAATCCTGTCTCTTCCTTTTCTCACCAAGGCCTCTACTGCTTCAGGATGACTTAAAATACGATGTCTGGGTGGCAATGGCAAAAACAACCGCTCTAAAACGATCGCCGTATTTTCCCCCTTTTTCTTTTGCCATTGCAAAATAAGGGCAAAAGGTGAAGTGGCAACATTACAAACCAAAAAAGATAACGGATGATTCGCCATTTGGTGACCACACCAGCCAGTCTGAATCTTGCGGGACACAACTTTCAGGGCAGCCCGCTGTTCTGGTGAACAAGTTTGAGGACCGTTGGCTTTGGTGCCATGCAACCAGGATTGGAACAGTTGCAAATCATCGTTAGTGAGTCTCTTTGTGTGTCATCAGGGTGTAAGGGAATCGTGAAAAAGACAGAACAGTCTTTCAAGTCTATCACAACAATTTGCCAAATCTGTGGGATCATCATAAAAGGTGGAAGAACAGGTTGCAACACTCCCATCGCTAAAATCTGATCATTAATCTTCCATAAATCATGTCCCAGTTATGTGCATCCAGATTATTAATCAGTACTGGACAAGCTAACCAGCTAATCACCTGCCAATCACCCTCCAAAACAGCATCACAAATAACACCAGACCAACACTGTAGAATTGGATCTTTTCTAGCGGTCAGCATCGGTGGGGTAGTTGGGCTAACTGGAGGAACTACGGGTATTGGAGTAGTAGGCAGGTTCATTTTAACTCGCTTTTCCAGGTTTCTTAATTTATCTATTACCTCCTGTAAGGATTTCCCTGTATTGTTATCACAAAGTTTCTCCCTGCCTTCCTCCTCAAATTCGTGCGATGATGTTTCAGGAAGAGGAGGTTACGACATCAGAAGGCGCTTTTGCCCGCCCTGATGTGACCTACGAGCTGTCACCACCCTCCGTTTTGGCCTTGCTCCACCCACAGCTCCGATTGGTGCAGCAGGACTCGCTGCTCCTCCTTCCTGGGGAGGCTCAACAGGCTCTTCTGGTTTCGGCTCAGTTACAACAGACCCCCGAGGAATAACTTCCGTTTTGTCTGCTGTCTTGTCTAATAACTCCTGTACTGTTGAACACGCAGAGGCTGACATACCCTTCATAAGACGAGTATGCCCAACTCCGAAAAATGTAGCCAAGCGAGAAGGCTTAGGTGAATCACCCTTCTGCTCTATTGGCTTTTCTGCCACATCTCCCCCCAACGCTTCTGTAGCTGCCGCCGCTACTTTTTTTTCCGCCTTCATAGTTTCCAGAGTGTTAGCTATCGACCGCCACGTAGCTCCGAACGCTTTAGCTTCTTTGCCTTCTTTGCCTCCCTCGATCGTAGTGTCCCAGAGGCAATTTCCCACTTCTCTCCATTCCGCAATACTAAACAATAACGTGGGCTCGGGGATCTTACTCTTTTTTGGTGCCCAGCGAACTAAGGTCTCCGCTTCTGTCTCTTTAACGCCCCCCCCCCCTCTCTTAAGGAGGATGCCAGTTAACGGTTTAATTGCCGCGTCTAATTCCATCGCGGTCTTCTCAGAGCTCCCCCCTCTCACAGAAAGGGTATCAGCGGGGAGCCCCGCCGCACTCCTCGTCGCGGCCTTCCGTAGTGCCCCGCCCCCCCCCCCCCCGAGAGGAATTTAGCGTAGAGTCCTGCCGCGATTTACTTTACGCGGTTTTACCTCCGGTGGAGGTGCGATCTGCAGCTCCACACCGAACTCTGGACTCCGCTTTTCGTCTTCCAGGTTCCGCCCGCCTCCAACCTCCAGCTCCCTAATCGGACAACTTCCCTTCGGGTCCGATGCACGGAGACTGCCGCATTTCAGCGAACAGCATTTAAGCTAAACCGCATTTAAGCGACTAAATGGGTCCCTGTTCGGGCGCCAGAGGAAGAGAGTCCCCCGTAGAGAGTCGGCCAAGTCACGACAATCACACCAATATGGCTACATGCCGCGCTCACTTTATTAAACAAACAGGTCATATTTATAACTTAAACCGACCGCTCACACGACTCTACACACAGGTGATTGCATAAAAGTTTCTGGTCACACAGGCGTCCGTGTTGCTGATCGGTGAGCATGCTGCAGGCGCCTGATCAGAGTGTGCCAATGAGAGTGTGTTGATTTCGTGGTTCCCATGACTTGCTCTGCACCTGGCTTCTTGTTTGTGCATAGCTTGTTTTCTTTCTCACACTGCTTGTTCCCAGGACAATTTAAAGTTGCTGTGCAGCTTCAACTAACAGGCCTGGGTTGTCCAACCCGGACAATGGTAACATATGTCCTCGGTCCTTTATAAATCCCTCTACAAGGGCATGTGGCTTTTTCTAGTATTTTTCCCTGAAAATGATTTAAATCAGAAGTTTTATCCGAATTCTGCTTAACTTTCAAGTGAAGCAAAAAACTTTAAAAGTATAGGGATGTCAATCAATATTCAAAAGAATCAGATTGCCATGGGTCTTTCCTATTGTGGTAGGTTGACCTTGGCTGGATACCAGGTGCCCACCAATATACTCTATCACTCCCCTACGCAGAAGAACAGGGGGGCAGAAAATAAGATGGAAAAAAAACCCCTTTTGGGTCAAGATAAAGATAGTTTAATGAAGCAATAGCAAAGGTTGCGCACATGGAAGCAAAAAAACCCAAAAGATGTTATTCTCTACTTCCCATCAGCAGGTGATGTTTGGCCACTTCCCAGGAAACAGAGCTTCAGTACATGTAGCAGTTGCTTCAGAAGACAAACGTAAAAAACAAATGCTCCCCATGTCTTGCTTCTTTCTCTTAGCTTTTATATCTAAGCAGAGATTATATGGTATGGAATATCCCATTGGTCACTTTGGGTCAGCTGTCCTGGCTATGTCACCTCCCAAGGTCTTGCCCACCCCCAGACTACTGGTGAGAGATGGGGGGAGGTTGGAGAGACAGCCTTGATGCTGTGTGAGCACTGCTCAGCAGTAGTCAAAACACTGGTGTGTTATCACCACCTTTCTAGCTACCAATACAGGCACAGCGCTATGAGAGCTGCTATGGGGCTCAGCCAGACCCTATACAGCCATTTATGAAATGCATGTTGTGAAAGAAGAACAGTTCTGATACATGACAAGTGAAATAACTGTACTATGCTACACAATCACCCTATTCTTAAAAAACAGTCAAATTACAGATTTTCTGGAATAACAATGTTACCTTTAGACATGGCACTCAGTACAAGTGATATGTGGAAATTCATCTTGGATTTTATGTACCTTGCTTTTTACTTTTCATTATTCTTATTTAATGATTTAATATATCTTTTAACTATAACTTTCAAAAAGAGACCCAAGAACTACTGGTATCAAACGTAGTATCTAAAAAGTCTTTATCCAAAAAGGATGGAGAAAAGCAGAAAATAGTTGTGTTTTTTTCCAATAGGGTGAATAACAACTCCTTGCTGTTCATATTTGGCCACATAATTTCAAAAATTACGCAACAGCAAAAGGGCATTCCAAGAAAGGGAAGAGAAATTATGTTAGAGGCATGGAAAACTTTCCAGATGAAAGGAGCATAGAAGTAGTAGGATTAGTTGGAGTGCTATTAAAGAAGACATTA
The DNA here is from genome assembly GCF_015220075.1 of Falco rusticolus. Classification (NCBI taxonomy): domain Eukaryota; kingdom Metazoa; phylum Chordata; class Aves; order Falconiformes; family Falconidae; genus Falco; species Falco rusticolus. The sequence goes on from NC_051209.1 coordinate 3,649,159, forward strand.
AGTGATGAGGATCTCAATTAAGTGGAAAGAAGATGTGCCTTTTATGCTCTCTTCTAATGAAGGGGCAAAGTGGCAGTCCATGAAATGAGCAGCTGAAAATTCACACATTACAGTTAGTTAGTTCAGAATACACTGAGGCAAAGATTTCAGCAGAATCCAGATGACTTTCCACGTTTATGAAGACAATGAGAACATCTATACTCACATCAGATAAATTCATATATAAACTTTTAAAAGGGACAGAAATTCTCATGCCTCAGGCACCCACTAGTCTGTGTGAGGAGTAGAAGGAAAATTGACCTGGGGCATGCTAGATCACATGATCCAGGATGACAGTTCTCATGTCCCCAATTACCACAGCAGCATGTGAAAGCAAAAGACATGTATGTTTATTACTGCAGGAGGGGAAGGCAAGAAAGCAAGAGCCTGTGAGGCAGATGCCCTGTTATCATCAATACTGCATCATACAACTCCTGCCATGAATTCACCAAACTCCATTGTAAAAGCAATTAGGATGTGGCTTTTTACCTCTATAACTATAATTGGGAAGCTGTTTATTAACCTATCCTTAGGAATTCCCTTTTAATTTCCTAGTTTTATAAAACTATTTTATATCAATTTTTCCTTATTCCAGATACTTTCTAGCATGTAAGTAGCTCTTAATTCCCATGTTCAGTTATAGTACACCCTCTCAGCCTTCTTTCTGATGGACTAAAAGTAAATCCTTTGGAGTCCTCTTTTGCACTTGGGCCCTTACTCTTCTTGCACATAAGCAAGCAGAATTGTTAATGGCATTGCAGATTAAGTTAGGGATGCACAAAACCATTATTTTTATCTAATAGTTACTAAATACCTCACTGACATATTCCAAGATCTCATTTACTGCTTTACTACCATCTAATTCTCTCAATATGCAGTCATCCTTTAAACATTTTCAACTAATTATCTCCCAGTTTATAGCAAAAATTCTTGTTGTTAGTCCTCAAGTGGAATGACTTCGCACTTCACACAAATGAATTTCTGTCATGAATGACTGGTTTATGTTAACTCATTTAAAGAATCACCATCAAAGGTATAAGTGAAATAGTTTTGATAGGAATTTGTGGGAGCGTGACTTCACAAAATTCGATGGCAAGTTTCGCTCTATTACTTATTACATAGAGAAATCACACAAAGAAGAATCAAAATTAAGCTGGAATGATTTACACAGACACCAGAAATGTAAAAGAGTAAGGGAGACCCTCCCATTGAGTCATGAGGTTCAGAGTGGACCCCCTTGCTTTCTAAACTCTTAATAGAGCTTAGGTGTGACTAGATCTAATCCTAGTCTCAGACTTGGACAACATTTTATGTCTAAAGGATATAAGTAACAGTTTAAGGTTGATCATAGGATTTTTAGCAGCACTTAATCATCAACTAATTTATCATTTACAATGTGAATCGAGTAGGATTTACTTTATTAAGGTGGCTTAACTATGGATTCAAAATGGTAATACTTATACTATACTTATGAGGTTACTAAATCAGTTCATACACACAGACACAAAAGAAGTATAGAGATATACATACAAAGGTATATACCTCTTAAAAGTTCCCCTTGAGATCAGTGAAATATGTCAAATGCCTTTGCATTTCACAACAGGTAAAGGGTTGAGCCTTGAGAAGCAGGAAAATCAGCCCAGGTCCTGTTGTCAGCTTTCGGCAATGGTCCCCCTAGTATTGCAAACCTGGAAGTTTACAAGCTCTGAGAGGTGTCCCACTCAGAGGGAGATGCTGTTTGCAGCATGCTGTGGTCCAGGAGAGCTCAAAGGGCCTCTTAGGACTGCAGTTTATAGGTTTGGAGATGATTGACTTCAGTCATCAGTAATTTTCCATCCTGGCTACAATCTGAATTGGTAATTGGTGGAATTTTTCTCAAAATTCCATTGTGGTGGTATCATACCAGTCAGAGTCATAATAAAGAGTGTTCTCAGGCTTGTTAGGGATGTCATGTTGCAGATAAGGAATCCTCCAAGGCAGGTGTTGTTGAGATAAGGGATGTTTCTGGTACAGCCAGTGCAGTTTCCCACCTCAATCATGCAAGAGTTGCTAGTATGGTCAAGGGACGCTTAACTGCCCAACTTATTGCACAGAAGCTAAGGCCTAATGGGGATTTCTGAGACCATAAAGTGGCCCAGGGAAGAGGGTGAGATGCACCACCACAATTTCATTGCATTTAATCAGTACTTGTCTTCTTTTAATATCAAAATCATTAATAGAATTATTAAGATTTGTCTCAAGTGAGGAACTTTACTAGTAACCCCCCCTTCAATGTTACTCTTCTCTGTTTCTCTTTTACCCAGTGCCTTAAACTCCTGAGTGGTTCTATAGAAACCCATCTTCTTCAATTCAGTTAATAATTTTTTTCAAGGCATCATACCAAACACTAGAAGGTATAGCAAATAAATGACATCTAGTAAATTGTTTTTGTCAAGGAAATTAGTTATATTTAGAAAGAAAAAGATACAGCAAGTTTGGCTTGATCTACAAATAGTGAATCCACGCTGCATTTTATCCTGTTTCATTTACTCCCCACATCTCACTTCTGATTTTTGCCATGTCCTTACATTCTACTAAGCTCAGGCTAAACTGGTATCACAGCAATGGGGGCTTCAGAGAGATCTGTATAGCCTAAGTGCCTGTGCAGAGGCAAGATCAAGTACAACCACCATCTTTGACAGACCTGCTCTTGAAAACTAACATGGCTGTGAAAATCTTCAATTAACCACATCCAGTGTTACACTTCAGTTAGAAGTATCTCCTACTGTTTGATTCAAGCCCTCTCTGCAACAAAAGATGATGTTTTTTTCTTGCTCTTTTCCCATACAGAATAGAAAACTATTGATCACCTTCCTTTTTTATAATAGCCTCACTGTATGGATAGACTGTGTCTGTTTTGCAGTAGTCTTTCTTGCAGTTTAAACAAACTCAATTCCCTCAGTCCCTCTTAATAGCATGCTTTACAAACGTTTTACATTTCTTCTCATTGTCTCTGGGACTTTCTTCAGTTTATTTAATAATATTTAAACTATAATATGTTCTAACATATCAATTATAAATTGCATCATAATTTCCCTGCAAACCTGTAGTTCCTGTTTCAAGCATGAATGAAACTTGTACCCAGTACAGTGAGTGTTTGTTGTGCAACACATACATGGCATCCATGTGCCTGTACAAATATACACAAGATCTGCCTGAGCCTGGTAACCAGTGTAGCCATTTTTTCATTGTGTATCAATCACATAGATGCACCTAATGCCCATTCAAAGTATTTTTTTTTCTCTCCTCTACATATCTGAAGCCCTGATCCTACAGACTTAGAAACTTAAGTCACTTCAACCTCTCTACAGAGTTCATGTACTGTTTTTGATGACTACTTCAAAAGAATCAATAACACATACAAATCTACATTTTGTAAAGAGTACCTAAGACAGCTGAATACATTCATTACATCTATGAACAGCACAAAATTTTTACCAGTTTCTACAGTATTCAAACCTATTCAAATAATATTTAAATGAAATTTCAGTCAATGTGTAACTTTCCATTCCCAGTCTTCCTGCAAGAACTCATCACAGGGTAACCCAGCAGTGACTGCCTGTCTGGTCACAAAGTACCCTGCTCTCTCTGGAAGAGACAGATCTTTGTAAAAGGCTGCCATTCTGCCACACTCATTTTGCCAGCAAAAGGGTGCTGCTCTCCTCTTGACTGATTCTTACATAAAACAGTTGCAGAGGGTGCACCTGTCCTGGAGGAGAGATTTGGCCCTGTAAAAAGCTCTCAGGATGGGGGCATATGAGGACACTATGGTCTCTTCTTTTGCTTAAAATTGTACTGCTACATGGAAAACAATTTAAGATTCTGAGATAAAAATATCATCATTCTGTTGTTTGGTGATTTAGATATGCAGCTGTGTTCTGACCTCTACTCCAATGCACACTTACTTTATATCAAACAGTCAATTAATAAAAACAAATGAACATATCTTGAAGCAGGAGATCAAATCTAGAGATTTTCTATATGAAGTGGATGAACAGCCAGCCATGTGACATTGCTTGCCCACAAATTCATCAAAATTCCATTTAAAACAATGTAGGTATTTTAATCCCATGATTCCATATGTGATAATCAAGAGATGTTCAGGAGACAGAACATATAAACGCAGACATGCTAAATCATTAGAATACAGACACCTGGAGACTTATCTTGGAAACCTGAGCTTTGCCATGTTCCAAGATCTCTCATCTTGTGCTGCAAGGGACTCCTAAGGCTTTTCCCATGACATCTTTCCCCATGTAAAAGCCTTAGTAAAGTACTAGCACTTTCTAGATTTTATCCTTTTTAAAAAATCAATGTATCTTTTTGACAGCACATATAATTTCATCACTCACATTTTTTCTGCAGCATTGTTTTATTTTGGAGGTCTTCCTTTGTATTCTAACTCAGAGCCTAAACGATATGTTTAGGAGTTTTTCTTTCACTCCTTTCCATCACATTTGTATTAACTAATCCCTTGCTGTCAGCTCTGTAAGAGCCGTTCCATCAGTTTACATGCCTGAATTCTAGTCTTGTCAGAACAACCATGATGAAAGCACCCAAGTATCTGATGCAAGAGCATTGCCCCTAAGTGGAAGCTGTACCTGTAACCACATTTTAACATGAATCCCTCTGTTAATCTGTTTCAGAGAATGCAGCAATCTCCACCCCTATTCTCCTCTGATCCTCTTCTGATCACTATGCTGATTTTGACAGTACTTACTGCCAAAGGTCCCTTACAGCACCAACCATTGGGAATGCAGTATGTTTTCCTCTTGGAGCCTTGTGCTCTGATTTCCCACTGATCATGCTATAAACCCCTCCCTCTTTGGAAAGGAGAATAAGAAAATGGACCTGAAATGCTCTGTGAGCATGTCTCCTTAGGGAAGGAGATGACCCTGTTCCAGATAAAAACATTACATTGGTAGCGTTCACTTGAGTTACTTCATTTTTTGTTACCTAAATATGAGGGGCATAACATTTAGCATAAACATCCCACTATCTGCCTTCCTTGTGAGTCCTTCGCTAAGTGTCTCTATATTTATTCTTGTTTACGCTTTGCTCAGACAGTAAGCTTGATGTCTTCACTTCCAGGAAGCAAGCAGTTAAAAATTCAATTTGAAATAAAAGTTCCCAGAAGTTTAATTTACCTCAGTAACTTCTTGAGCAAAGGGAGCAGCCACATACATAACTTTGGCGTACTTCCTTGTAGCCCTGGGGTAGTCTATGGTTCCAGCAGCACTTCCTCTCACCCTAGAGGGACAGGAAACCTATTAATGGCTTCAGAATTAAATGCTAAAAGACTATAAATGATACATCTATGGGAATCAGCCTCACCCCAAGCACTCAACTGGTTTGCATCCCTCAGATCTCTAGCTGGGAGATTCTATCGACCTCCTATACTCTAAATTGTGCACAAAACTCTGCTGGTGTCTCCAAAATCCACCAAGGTTCAGAGCAAGAGTTTTTTTTAGGACAAGTGGAAATACAAGTCAATGGTGGACTGACACAACCACCTCCACTTGGAGCCGGCAGAGTAATTGCTGTGGCAAAGAGTAGGGATGTCCATAGGAAAAAAGTGCTGTAACGGTGATATCCAAACTATCCCTTAGGAATAATTATCAACTGGGTGGAGCTGTCCCTCATTTGGGCCCAGAAACAAGTCCCAGAAGCAGAGTAAAAGCAGCCTCCATCTATGTGGTTCAGTGGAAGGTTAGACAGCAGGGAGGTGGTAATATTAATGACTGGAAATGTGGGGAGCAGCAATGGCTTGGGAACAAAGATAAAGAGGTTTGGGTGAAAGTGTGTGAACATCTAATTTCATAAGAGAGCAGGGAGAGAAATGAGTGGATGAAAGGAGGGTGGATCAGAAGGACTCAGGTTGGTTTTTGATCTATCAATACAAAGATAGAATCCAAAGACATACCATCATCTGAGATCACCAAAAAGTGAAGTGGTAGAGCTAAGAGCGTCCTGTTAATTATGATATTAGAATATTGAAAATATAAAGTACCAAGTTTATCTAGACTCTAGCTCATTTTCATCCTTTATTGATTTTATTGGGATTATAGTATATATTCTGCCCTGAGAGATGTTTAATCAGCTCTTTTGTTCAAATAATGATTTAAGCACTATTCTGTCCCTACTTGCCAACCTCTATACAGCATTGATCTTGTAGGCTGCTTCACATGGAGGAGAATGTTGGGGATGCAAACTAAACAGATGATCATCTTGAGGGTCTGGCTTTCTTATTAGAGAATATGAACACCAAAACTAAAATCCATGCTGGACCCAGTATGAATCTGTATTTATTCCTGTGCACCTCTATGCCTAGCTTTTCAGTTACATGTCTGACCTCCCAGAAAGATCCTTGCCCTAGACTTTGTGCAGGAAAACAGAATTCATATTTTGCATCTAGATCAATGTTACAGTAACATCATTCCTGTGGACAAAGGCAAACAAGTTTTTGCACACCAGGTGAGCTGCAGGAAATGACTGTCTGAGTACTCTGAGTGCATAACAATTATAAGGCAATATGACTTAGTGTCCTGGTTTCAGCTGGGTTAGAGTTAATTTTCTTCTAGTAGCTGGTGCAGTGCTGTGTTTTGGATTTGGTGTGAGAACAATGTTGATAGGACACTGATGTTTTCAGTTGTTGCTGGGTGATGTTTATACTAAATCAAGGACTGTTCAGTTCCTTGGGCCCTGCCAGCCAGAGGGCTGGGGTTGCATAGGAAACTGGGAGGGGACACAGCCAGGACAGCTGACCCAAGCTAGCCAAAAAGGTATTCCATATCGTGGGATGTCATGCTGAGTATATAAACTGGGGGAAGAAGAAGGAAGGGGGGGACATCTGGAATTATGGCATTTGTCTTCCCGAGTAACTGTTACACATGATGGAGCCCTGCTTTCCTGGGGATGGCCGAACACCTGCCTGCCCATGGGAAGTGCTGAATGAATTCCTTGCTTTGCTTTGCTTGCGAGTGCAGCTTTTTCTTTACCTATTAATTTTTTCATATTTCAACCCTCGAGTTTTACATTCCTTTCTGATTCTCCTCCCCATCTCTCTGGGTGAGAGGGAGTGAGCAAGTGGCTGCGTGGTGCTTGGTTGCCAGCTAGGGTTAAACCATGACACTTAGCCTAACTTTCTTTCACTGCAGGCTGAGCTTATACAGGTGATAAAAAGTTCATATATTGGAAAAGCAAGGTTTATAAGGTTCACAAATAACACAACCTGAACTAACATAAAAAAGGACTGCTAAACCCCTGCTGCTACAAAGATATACCCATAGAGCCAAAGAGCAGTTTTTTAAGACTGCTCTCATCACATTACACAACAGAGTAGTGGCTCCTTGAAGTGACTAAGAAGATGCTGCCTCTTGCAATCTTGACTGAATACAGCAGAGAATAAGATGTTTGGCAGCAGTTAAAAACATCAAAGTTAAAATTTATTTTACAGAAGTCTGCAAACTCCAAAACAACTCCAGCTTCTCTTTATGGGTCACAGTACACTGTTTCTTCCAAACAAAGCCTTTTTAGGGGATCAAGAATTGCATTATTGATTTCACAACAGACACTACAAAAATCACTTTTGCTTGGCAGTCTAAAAGAAGCATGTAAAACCCATTAGATGCACAATGTGCTTTCTCCAGATTTCTTTCCAACTCCTCATATCCTTCCCAGGAAAAATACACTAAAGACAAGTTCATGGAAGTAGGAGGAATGCTACAGAGATACTGGTTCCCAATGGGCAGGGACAGATGTTTGTGAAATGTCTGAGCACAATGTTCTCTACTGCAATGTGTTCCAGATTTGTAACTGGAAATTTTAGCTTTTCCACTAGGGATAAATAATTGTGGCATATGAAGGCACAGACCCCAAGTCAGTGAAGAAGTGAGATTGTTTATTGCATACATAAGTGCTGGTTATATACAATCGCTTATCTACCCAAGTTCTGCCCTGGAATGTGCCTACGTGCAGCAGAGCACCTGGGAATTTGTCTATGTGTAGCAAAGCAGTTGCTCATTACAAGCTGCTCACATGCTTGTGGATTCACTGCCAAATTTGGCCGCTTATCTGTACACTAACAGTTCTGCCAATTCAGCCTTGTTTCTCTACAAGGTCAACTTATTTTCGTCCCTTACAAATAATGGCCATGCAAAATACCCAGAAAAAAGATGTATGTACAAGTTACAGTACAATCAAAAAGCCAAGTTTTCAGCTATAATCATTTGTACTAGCCAATTAGATTGAGCCTACCTGTGTGCTTTAGATCAGACAAAAAGGATTCATACATGTCATGTCTCATTCCTTCTGCTGTTCTGTCATTCTGTTCTAACTCAACTCCAGGAACTTTAGCCCCACAAAGGCTGCTTTTTGCTGATCTTTTTTCCAGTATGTCTTGCATTGCGTAGGAGATGGCCCACTGAGGTTGGGGTCCTCTATTTCTGGGAGGAAGCTCAGAGCACTGAGCGTGAATAGTTCATACACAGTAAGGAGGAGAAATGTCCATCACTCCCAGTTTGTGCAACTCACTGCATCAGTGGTGTCTTTTGTGGAAAAGCCTTTCCTTGTGCATCTGTTGAAGAAAATAAATGCACTTCCATGGTGCCAAAATGTGGTAGTTGGACTGAATTTCAGTAGATAAAGCTTTCCTTACCCAAATCCAATCCAAGTGCCACACAAAAAACAAGAGTACAGGAAAATCAGCAGTCCAGATCTACTTGTTTTATTGGTCTTTCCAGTCAAAAGACAATATCTTAAAATGCTCTAGAAATGCCAAGAGAAATAAGAAATACTGGTAACATATTGCTTGATGTTTTAATATAACACATTTCTAAAAAACAGCATCAGTTGAGGATGTGACTTAATTGGCATATATGTAAACTTTCAGTTCCCTGTGTCCAAAGGCCCCATGACAAGTACAATCTTAAGGCTAGTTTTAGTTATTTCTGTCTATGACTTGTCTTCTAAAGTCCACTTTTACCTAGCAGGTATAGCCAGTAGTCAAGTGATGTTACTTCTCTAATGGTCACACATTGCTTGTAGCAAGAACACATGGAGATCTTGTAAAACACTATGCTGGCATCCCAAGCTCACAAACCAGGTCACAGGATGTCATGTGATGGATGCAATTTTGCCTGATCTGAATCAGGCAAAGGGGTGTGGTGGAAAAGGAGGAAGCAAGAGCATTATCTTGCACACTGTCCCCTGTGAAGGACCCCTGTGTTAGGCACAGAAGGTCCGCAGCTCACAGCCCCACAGGAAGCAGGAGGGGAGGGAAGAGCAGTGCCACACTGTGCAAGAGGAAGCTAACACAGCAGGAGGAGAAGAGGTGAGAGCCACTGAATTGCATCTCTACATCCAAACCAGGAGCTTGACAGGCTCATCTGCCTCTCCTGGGAGAATCTCTGAACAGCAGCCAATGCTGACTTTCTCTTTTCATAGCATAAGCAAGAAAGAAACAATGTGTGTCAAAATATGGCTCATTACTGCTAAGCATCTGTACCCATAAAAAAAAAACAAACAGGGTTAAGTAGATATTATAGATGAACCCCAGTCACACATAATCATGATCTGCATATGGGGGCTGAGTATGGGAGTGGGGTTGAGGGAGAAAGGCTGTGCAGCAGTTAGCCTAACACATGATGAGAAAGCATGGCCCACACTGGTCACTTTGTATGTCATGAAATCTCTGCTTCTAGGTGTAGACAGAGAGAAAGGTTTTTATTTCAGCTACAGGTTGTGGGCATGCTATGCCAGAGAAGAAAATGGCACAAATGATTTTTTTCTTTTTTTTTTTTTTATAAAGTAGCCAACCAACTAAAAGCAGCGTACTGATGCAGATACAGAACTAGTACCACTGAGAGTAAACTCATGCCAAGTAATGTGAACACAACTACAAGATAAAATTTTACAGATTGAATAATTTCAGATTTTAGCAGAAAGTTCCACTTTGTTTTCTCAGAGAAAGTAATATAGGTAATCTGCTTAAGGCAGGGATGCATATTCCTAAACATTTGTGCAGAACCTAGTGTATTTGGGGAGTTTCATGGCATAATAAGAAACTGTGGTTTGGTGAGGAATGTGGCACATTATTGTTGGTTGTTCATTATTTCTTTCTGTTTATGCATTCTAGAAAGGTACACATGGGCAAAAAGGATTCTGGGTAAAATAAAACAACTTAAAAACTGAACTTGTAGTCATAATCTATAGTGAGTTCTTCATGAGAATGGAAATCTATCTGCAAGAGATAGATTACTGCAGCTTCAAGCCCTTTATACAAATAGCACAAACCACATTATATCTATTCATGTTTTATTGCAAGCACGTTGTTTGTGCTCATGAAAAAGGATGACTATTCTTGTTATCTTGGTCTTTAAAATTAAATTATTTCTTCTAAAGCACCATATTGGAAGACTTTTTTGACAAAGGATCGTATTGGAAGTTTTTAAGACAGGTAACTGACTACAGATTATTTCAAACTTTGTTTGGCAATTGTTCCAACTAAACTCATTTCTATCAGTTGAACAATAGTGTGTTCAACCAGAGCAGCAAATGCTGTTTAATTTCACATTGATATTTAACTGTAATATCATTGCTGCATTAACTGAATTTCCTCTGTTTAATTCCTCAAAGCAATGTCTTCCTTACGATATAAAAGGTATTTTAAACTACCAATTCATACCACCAGAGGGAAATGTAATAAGTTTTTACAAGGTACGTTATGAAGAAACAGTGGGCTCTAAATTAAACTCTTGCATATTAAAACCCCTTTTACAAAACTCAGAAATATATTATTGCACTTATTCAACATTTTGATCATTCTAATTTTCCACAGAAAACAAGAAACTAGATTACACATCAATATACCAAAAAAAAAAAAAAACAAGGAGCAACCAGGATACATGAAAGAAGGCATTCTGGAGAATATGAAAAAAAAAGACAGAGCATCAGTAATAATTCCTGTTGTTCCAACTCACTGAATTTGTACTCTAAGGTGGTGTGGGATGCTGGGGGTCTAGAAGGAGAAAGAACTATGATTTTTCAGTACATGTTCAGGCAGAGAAAGGTGTTTAACTGTAACTAAGGGCAAACCTCAGTTAATTTTGAACATCTGTTGATCTACAACAATCAGGTATAACAGTGCATGATGTCTTTACTACTGCTAGCAAAAAACTTACATACAGAATCTCTTCAAATTGTGTATATCCAAATACTGCCTTGCAGAACAAACCTGAAACTGTGTTTATTATAGAGCTGAATATTCAGTTAAACCTAAAGAAGCTGATATGTAATGGATCAAATTACTGATCAAAATGGGGGGAGAGAACTACAGGGAAACTGTAGATAAAAAAAGAGTAGAGAATTTGGGGGATGTTGCTTATTTTTACAAAATTGAGACTGGACTCTTTATTTAATGTCATTTGCTTGCAGAGTAATTGACTTTCTGTGGTGAGTTGACCCTGGCTGGACACCAGGTACTCACCAAGCCACTCTATCACTCCCCCTCCTCAACTAGACAGGTGTGGGAAAATTGCTTGGAGGGGGAAATTATAGAAAACTGGGACCTAACAGAAGTTGTAGTATTATAACAAGCTTTTTAGGGTAAAATACAGTTGCCACTTTCTGACAGCTGGCATGCATGGAATCTACTCCACCATGGTTCCCTAGGCAACACAACCTGCTAGCCTAGAGGAGCAGTGGAGGGTGGAGCGGAGTGGAGACCCTGTGGCATTGGGAACTTGATGGTACCATACAGCCGATAAGCTGCATAGCGGCTGTCAAATGGAAAATATATGAGAAGATGACCGTTGCTGGGCCAACAACTGTGGCGAAACTATTCTCCTTAGATGAACCTTGCTCATTATAATCTCGTTATAATACTAATGCACACCACCATCCCAAAGTTACCCACCTCCAAGGCATGACCACCCCTCACCAAGCATGCGCTTTCTGTTTCTTATCAACTATGTCTTTAAATGACAGCGAGAGAAGTTTACACCAATCATTAATGAAAGAATGTATGACTAGAGTCACTCAAGCTCCACCTGAGAGTAAAGAAAAGTATAAAAAGTGAATGAATGAGGGGGGAAGTTAGGGAAGACTCCATTGTAACTTCTGGGATCAGTTGACAGGCTGAACCTGTCTTCTTCCCCATAGGGATGCCTATTGGGTAACAACTTTGTCTTATGCACACTAAATAACTAACTCACACTAGCTGTTATTAATGATTAATATTTTGGTTGTATATAGTTTGGTTGTGTATCACTTCAAGCTTGTTTTTGCAGACAGTCCCTATCACTGGCAATCACGAATCTTAACTTGTCATGGTTTTATAATAAATAGTGTTATTTATTCTGTAAATTGTTAGTGTGAGTCCTTTGTGGGCGCTAGCAGTTGCCAGCAGCGGGCAACATATCCAAATAAAGTGGGAAGATCTGCTGAGGGGTCCCCCTTATGCTGTTGGTGTGTTTCCCTGAACAAGTCAGTTGAATCACCCTCCGATCCAGCAGGACTGTTCAGTGAAGGGGCCCTATAACGGGACACTGACAGACTGGTTGGGCATAAGGGTCTCAGCTTTCCTGGGGCACTAATAGACAGATCAAATACCTGGGGTCAAAAGAATCCCTCCCCTTATTTCACATGACAACAGGGGAGAGAAAATATAATGAAAGGCTCATGGGCTGAGATAAGGACAGGGAGAGATCACTCACCAATTACCATCACAAGCAAAACAGACTCAACTCAGGGAAATTAGTTTAATTTATTACCATTCAAATCAGAGTAGGATAATGAGAACTAAAATCAAAACTTAAAAATACCTTCCCCCCACCCCTCCCTTCTTCCCGGGCTTAATTTTACTCCCAGGTTCTCTACCTCCTTCCCCTGAGTGGCACAGGGGGATGGGGAACGGGGGTTGGGATCAGTTTATAACACCTTGTCTCTGCCGCTCCTTCCTCCTCAGGGGGAGGACTCCTCGCTCTCTTCCCCTGCTCCAGTGTGGGGTCCCTCCCATGGGAGAGAGTCCTCCATGAACTTCTCCAACATGAGTCCTTCCCACGGGCTGCAGTTTACAAACTGCTCCAGTGTGGGTCCCTCTCCACGGGGTGCAGTCCTTCAGGAACAGACTGTTCCAGCATGGGTCCCCCATGGGGTCACAAGTCCTGCCAGAAAACCTGCTCCAGCATGGGCTTCTCTCTCCATGGGGTCCACAGGTCCTGCCAGGAGCCTGCTCCATGGCGGACTTCCCACAAGTTCACAGCCTCCTTTGGGCATCCACCTGCTCTGGCATGGGGTCCTCCATGGGCCGCAGGTGAATATCTGCTCCACTGTGAACCTCCATCAGCTGCAGGGGAACAGCCTGCCTCACCATGGTCTTCACCACAGGCTACAAGGGAATCTCTGCTCTGGACCCTGGAGCACCTCCTCCCCCTCCTTCACTGACCTTGGTGTCTACAGAGCTGTTGCTCTCACTACTCTCTTCTGGCTGCAATTGCTGTTGTGCAGCAACTTTTCCACCTTCTTAAATATGTTATCCCTGCAGTGCTACCAACATCGCTGATTGACTTGGCCTTGGCCAGTGGTGGGTCCATCTTGGAGCCAGCTGTCATTGGCTCTATCGGACACAGGGGAAGCTTCTAGCAGCTTCTCACAGAAATAACCCCTGTAGCACCTCTGCTGCCTAAACCTTGCCACACAAACCCAATACACTTTCCACTTCAGATTTTAAATAAAACTCAGATTTGAGTTACAAAGAAATGCCATTCGGAGGCATGCTTATAAGAGGAAGCTTGTAAGGAACACAGAATTACCATAGTCCAGAAAATAGGATTTTATGCAGATCCAGTGTCTAGACAGTCTTGATGTCCATTTAAGATCATCCAGGTCAAATGAGGAAGGGAAGAAGACCTTTACCTCAAGACCCATGACAGTAGGAAGTTCCAGGCTTCTTACATTGAAACTACAGATGTACCAGCTTATGAACAAAAGCTCCACTTAGAATTCTTCAAAGTCTGAGAGTGTTTAGATCCAAAAGGAACTGACTACTTTTCCACATACGAAAATTATTACAGTAATTAAACTTTCCCTGGTTTCAATATGGCAACATTGATACTAATATAATAAAGAAAGCCCAAAGACCCAGCTGCAATCCATCTCTGAAACTTAAGAAACTGTAACTTGCGGGAATGCAGCATAAAATGAACAATATAAGATACAGAAACAGTTTGTTATCAACAAGGATGGAAAGCATATTCCATTCACAGGTTTTCAGGGTTCCCAAAGACTGGTAAAATCACCTACATCTTATAAACATCAGATATATTAAGTGCCTGTACAGACAGACAGTAGTTTCCAGAAAATGGCTTGTCAATCAAAAGACGGACAAATAATGAAAATGACTGCAAGCTTTGTGCAGTAGAAATATGCTCACCAGAGAGAATCAGAAGAGAAATAACTCATAAGGCAATAGAATTGCAGCAGTGATGATGCTTTGCTCTTAGATGCTATCTTCCAAAAGGTGGGAAAACATCTCAGAAAATGAAGGTGTAGGTCACAGGGGTCCTCAAACTTTTTAACCAGGGGGCCGGCGCGGATGAAGGGGCAGGCAGTCACCTGCGGCTGCTTGGTTCCCCCCCCAACCCCCGGCGGGGGGGTTCTGTAAATACCGGGGGCCGGATTGAGGACCCTGGGGGGCCGTATCCAGCCCATGGGCCGTAGTTTGAGGACCCCTGGTGTAGGATCTGATTTAGCCAAGGTCATACCATGAAACAAAGATTTAGGAACAGAAATCCACATCTGTAGCCACTTGATATGCTCCCCAATGTTTACTTTACTACTTACCTTGTTAAAAGCACTGTTTTCATGACACTTATTTTCCTGTCACGGAGAGAAGCTAAGTCTACTCAAACCAGAGCCTACTGGGCTCTCAGTTACACTGAGAGGTGGGTGTTTTGCATGTTGATGTGTTATGTTGTCCTGGTTTCAGCTGTGATAAAGTTCATTTTCTTCTTAGTAGTTAGTGCAGTGCTGTGTTTTGGATTTGGTGTGAGAACAATGTTGATAACACACTGATGGTTTTAGATGTTGCTGGGTAATGTTTATACTAAGACAAGGATTTTTCAGTTTCTCAGGCCTTGCCAGTGAGAAGGCTGGAGGGGCACAAGGAATTGGGAGGGGACACAGCCAGGACAGGTGACCTGAACTAGCCAAAGGGATATTCCATACCATATGATGTCATGCTGAGTATATAAACTGGGGGAAGAAGGAAGGGAGGGACATCCAGCATTATGGCATTTCTCTTCCTGAGTAACCGTTACATGTGACGGAGCCCTGCTTTCCTGGGGATGGCCGAACACCTGTCTGCCCATGGGAAGTGGGGAATGAATTCCTTGCTTTGTTTTCCTTGCGAGTGCAGCTTTTTCTTTACCTATTAAATTGTTCTTATCTCAACCCTTGAGTTTTACATTCCTGTCGCGACGGAGGGAAGACACAGTCACTCAATATGAGTGATCAGCAGACTTCGTTTATTGTCTCTTACAGTCACCTTTTATGCCTTGTTATAATTAGCTCATACATATTACAAAAGTTAAGCTCATTATTGGTTAGTTGCCTAAATACCAAGCCCGCCCCTAGTTTCTCTTCTGTAGTTTTCTGTTCCCACCTGCAACATTCTTTTCCCACCAAAATCTTCCTGTTATTGTGTAACAAGGACAGCCAAAGACAGTGTATTTTGCTTTACTTCAGATAAGCTGAGAGTGATGTGCATTTTTGTCCAGCCAGCTGGACTATGTCTATGAGACCTTTTTTCAGCTAGCCAGTTATCCACAAACCTGAATGGCACACTCTTACCAAGCCCTTCTAACCAGCTTAGTGAAACCTTGCTGCAGAGCTGACTTGCCCTCAGTCTTTGTCCTGACCCCAGTTTGAGGTCTCTTGCAGCTTCGTAGGTGTGGGTCTATGCATCCCTCCAGCACCCTTGACTCCACCTTTGTGGTCTCACCAAGAATGCAAACTGTTTGGGAGGACCTCACTGAATCCTTTCTGCCACTCTCTTGGTTAAGGTGGTATTAATTTGCTTCTTGTAAACTACATTCATCTTGTAGGACAGTTAATTAAAGCAGTCAGCTGAAGTCCTCAGGATGACTAAGCTAGAGGAAGACTGGATCAAAAGGGCACAACTGGCACTTGCAGTCATCACCTCTACCATCATGGGCACTGTCCCTCTCCCACTGGCTGAAGTCTTTTACTCCCACCACTCTCACTGGAAGCTGCTTCAGGCTTTTGCTCCTGTGTTGTCAAATTACCAGTCTCCACCTGTTTACAGCCAGTTAATCTCCATTTGTTGTTAGCCAAACACCTTTCTTCAAAGTCTGTTCATCTCTCTGACATCTGCTTCCATGGTAGGGGCTCAGCCACATGCTGTGCCAGCACAGGCAACAAAGGGGGCTGTGCAAAGACCTCAGCGGGAGGAGGTGCAGAACCTTGGGGGTTTGGGGAGTACCCTGGCATCCACGGGCAGCCTCTGCACACCCTGGAAACTGGGATGGGGACACTAACCACCAACACATGCTCCAGCAGCTCCAGGTAACCATCAGTGTGCTCCTTGCCAAAGCGCAGTGTCTGCTGCCACACATCCCCACTCACTTCTGGGTGGTAGGTGGCTTCCTGAAGCCTGGAGGCAGCAAACCTTGATTCACATCCAGGCACCTCCCCTACGGGGTGCACACTGCCCCCCACAAACTCATGTTAGACCCATGTCCCCTGCTGACCCCTGCCATACCTTGCAGACATGCAGCATATCTGCAATGGCACAGCCGCTCAGGTACGCTGTGGCAGTGATGTCCTTCTGCTGACACAGGTTGCCAGTGATCACTGATTTGGCCATGGCCATTGTGATGCCTTTCGTCATATGGATGAAGTCCTCTGGGGTGGAGACCTTGGCAGGAGGCACAGGGGAGGAGAAGACCTGTGAGGTGAGAGGCATTGGTGAGGCATGGGGGCAGCTGGCAGGCAGGACGGCAACTGTGTCATCACAGCTGTACTCACTGCCAGCTCTTGGCGTATGTGTTCTATTGTGGCCTCCAGTGCCCGCATCCCCTTTGTGGCCTCATCCTCAATGGCCTTCGTTGTCTTCAGCAAGGAAGTGATGTTTGTCACCATCACCTGAGGAATGGAGAAGAGCACCAGGTGAAGCCCCACGCAAGCTCTGGGCTGCTACCAGCATCTGTCCCTCTCCCCATGGTTTGGTCCAAAACTGCCCCATCTCCATACTCTACTCACACCACCGCATCTTGTTCTCCCATCAATGCCTCCTTTGCATGTTGTACTCCACCTTTTATGAGCCGCTTCCTCCCCCCCCTTGCCCTGACTGCCCCCCAGTTTTCCTCCTGCCCCCAGACAGGCAGAGAAGACCCCCTGCCCCATCCCCTCCTTCCCATCATGTCCAGCTCAGACCTTGGCAGAGTTCTTCAGCTGGCAGACAGCAGGGTCATCCCCAGCTTTTCCAGCAGCTACCTTGGTGGCATTGATCAGGTCCCCAAGTGCCTTGGACACATCCTTCACAGCATTGATAAGGACTACCTGTGGGAGAACAAGACCAGGGCAACAGCTTGGCTATGGTCACACTCAGGCTGGGGCTGGTGTGGCCAAACAGCGGGAAATTTGGACACCCCAGGTGTCGTGGTTTAACCCCGGCCGGCAACCAAGCACCACGCAGCCGCTTGCTCACTCCTCCTCACCCAGAGGTATGGGGAAGAGAATCGGAAAGGAATGTAAAACTCAAGGGTTGAGGTAAGAACAATTTAATAGTAAAGCAAAAGCTGCGCATGCAAGCAAAGCAAAGCAAAGAATTCATTCACTACTTCCCATGGGCAGAGAGGTGCTCAGCCATCTCCAGGAAAGCAGGGCTCCATCACGCGTAACGGTTACTCGGGAAAGACAAACACCATAATGCCAAATGTTCCCCCCTTCCTTCTTCTTCCCCCAGTTTATATACCAAGCATGACGTCCCATGGTATGGAATACCTCTTTGGATAGTTTGGGTCAGCTGACCTGGCTGTGTCCCTTCCCAGTCTCTTGTGCCCCTCTAGCCCTCTCGCTGGCAGGGCCCAAGAAACCGAAAAGTCCTTGACTTAGTATAAACATCACCCAGCAACAACTAAAAACATCAGTGCAGTTATCAACATTGTTCTCACATCAGTAGTCAAAACACAGCACTGTACTAGCTACTAAGAAGAAAGTTAACTCTATACCAGCTGAAACCAGGACACCAGGGCACATGGTATATACAGAGTCCAGCTCAGCCAGCACCACCCAAAGCCCAGCCAACCCTCTCCACAACGCACAGAGTCCAGTCCAGAGCACCACACACCACCTTCAACCCAACTATGAGTAGCCTCCAGTCACCTCACACACCCCATCCCACCTGAGTCTCCAGATCCCAGGCTGGCAGCACCCAGCTTCACCATCTCTGCCAGGTGGGTGATGGTGGACACAGAGGACTGAGCAGCCTGGGCTAGCTTATCCTGATTGGCCATGTCATTCTGCACCAGCACCTTGGTGGCTTCCACCAGCACTTTGGCTGTCTTTAAGATGCCCTCCCTAGGGAGAAGGGAGTCAGAGAGGACACAGCCCTTTACGCACACACATGCTCCTTGGGGTGTAGAGAGACTCTAGACCCTGCCTTCTGTATGTATGAGCTGGAGGGAAAACAAAGCCAGCGTGACCTGAACCTGAAGCTCTCCTTGAGGCTGGTGCACAGCTCAGAAAGACGAGAGATTGCAGAACGTAGCCTGCCCCCCTATCTCTGGCTGAGCAGAGTGTGGGTGAGGCACCCAGGTACCTGCAGTCAGCAAAGGTCTCAGAGTTCTCCCAACTGAGGGTTCTGCTCTGGCAAACATGATGGTGATGTCAAGGTCAGCAATGATGCCAGAAACAGTGCTGGCTGCTGTGATGCAGGCTTGTGTCCCATGGTTCCCAGCTTGCAGGGCTGCCAGCACATGAGACACCTGCAGGGTAAGAGCAGAGTGACTGGGGGAGCAGAGCAGGTTCAGGCAATCCCCATCGCATACCTCTTCTGACATCTCCCCAGGACGGAGCTGCTTCACAGCAAGGAAGGGAATCGGGAATTGTGTGGTCTGGACGCATCTTCTTAGCTTCCATATATTTTACTTTGTACCTATCATGTTTGGGAGTCCAGGAGATATTGGACTCTGCTAGTTTCCAAATTAATAAGGTTTGCACAACGGACATGAGAACATCACAGATCATTCCTTCTTTAACTACTCAACTCAATTTCTGTACTTGGGCAAGCACTCATAGGAGAACATGTTTCCTATTGGAAAGGAAGGACTTGTAGGAGGCCCTGAGCATGCAGACATGTGCCAGGCACTATGAACAAGTGTTTGTTTTTCTTTTGTAACCTTGCTTACAAGCATTGCTACTCTACCCTTATCAACTAGCTTTTTTAGCCATATTTTTGTCTGTTGTTCAGAAGGCGTGCTCTTTAGATTGACTGATGGACAAGATGCTTTCCATCATGCCAGCAAAAGGTACAGGAGAGATTGATCACCCAGCATGAGCTGCAGGCTGGCTAGAGACACAGCAAATGCTACAACTATCACTGCAAGAACTGATTTGGAGGGCCTTGGGCTGCCACCAGTGTGTAGATTAGTCTTCCCTGGCGGGACATCATCAGCATGTCAGCAGGCAGCACCTGGATGTTGCACTCACCCATCACAGCACAAGCTGCTGTTACAAGTGCCTGGAGAGGGGGATCCATCCTCCACCCCATCAGCTGAATTGGGCCAGAGAGCCAAGAGAGCCCAACAGGACCAGGGCAGAACCCAGTGCGATGGCCCAAGGGCGTATGGCTCAATCCAGCATCCCTCCTACCTTGCCACACCGTTGCACCTCTCTCTGGGCTGCTCACCTTCTCAGAAACCTTGCACGCACTCTCTATCAGCTCCTTCTTGGTGTAGGCATCTCTGGGGCTGCACTGCAGGGCTCCAGCCTTAGTGACCAGGCAGCGCAACCATGACCCAGCTCCTGGCACTTGATGTGGAAGCTGATCTGGAGGGGAAGATGTGTGAGAGTGTCAGCTAGGAACTAAGCCCCACATCTGTGATACTTGCTGGGAAACACCAGCCACCCAGCTCCTCTCTCCCCATCCTCCCAACTCAGAAGGAGGAAAAAAGAAATAAGGCTTTGCTCCACATTTCCACACAGTGTTGCAAGGGAGGTCTGAATGCTGCCTGCTCCCAGCTCCAACAGGAGGTTTGAGTGCCCCTATCCTCTGCTCTCATGCCCCAGCAGACCCTGCTCTGCCCCATAGCACACCCCATGCTCGCACCTCCTTTTTCTCAGTGGTGAGTGCAGCCGGCTTGGCCTCTTGCACCAGCTGCCCATAGTCATTGGTGAGCTGGTTAGCCAGTATTCCCGAATCATCTGGGTTGGTGGTGGATTTGGTGACCTGCTGATGGAAGAAGAGCAGGAGGTGGAGGGGCCCTATTCTAGGATGGACAAGCAAGGAAGGTGGTTGCCCTGTGTGGGTGGCAAGCACTGTTCTGTGGTGACAGGCTTGCTTGCACTCACCATCTCCTGCACAGTCACTGCAATGGCCTTGGCCATCTTTACAACTGTGGTCTGATAGTCCACAAGGGTCCCTTCTGGCTCACCCATTGGCTCCTCATTCAGCTGCAGGAGACCATCAGGAGAGGCTGGCTCCAGCCCCAGCCCAGAGACCTTGTAAGGTTTGGCTGACTTTCTCTCCTCTACTCCCAGCCCTGGCAAGGTCCTCTCTGTGCTCCCCTCACCTGGTTGATGGCCTGGGTAATGGAGTCCACCATGCCCCCCACGACACCTGCAGCGCTAGCTGCCACATTCAGGGTGGTGGTCAGGTCCTCCACCGCTTCCTTCAGCATCTGCATGACCTCCTTCAGAGCCTCCTGGGTGTGGACAGCTTGCTGCAAGGATGAGTCAAAGCGAGGGAAAGCAGGCAGCAGCTCATCTCCTGCTGGGGATGCCACACACTTATGGCAGCCCTGGCCAGGTTTCTGTGTCTAGAATACACATGGCATGCAGCCAAGCTGCTCATGCAGCACCCACACATGAAGGGGAGCATGCTGTTGACACATGCCCCTCCTGCTTACCTTTGGGTTCCTACCAACCTCCTTGGACATATACATCATCTGCAGGGCAGACAGCCAGTGCTTTGGTCTGGTTCAAGAGGTTCATCTGCTGCTGGTGGTTGGGCGTTTTGGAGGCAGTGCCGATAGCTGCTATAATGAATGGCTCAAAGTACTGAACCATCAGGGACACTGAGGGAAGAAGTGTCAGCACCAGCACCTTCCCTGTGCCTCTCCTCCCACTGCAAGTTCCTCCATGTGCACTGAGCACCTCAGCAGCAGCTCCTGTCGCATACCAGTCTGAGACCAGAGCGTGGTTCTGTTTGTATTCTCGGGAACAGAATTAAGACTCAAAACGGAGCCAAGAGCCAAGGAACTTTATTTGCCCAACAATAAATCTGCAAATGCAAAGGGAGAGAGTGCAGGAGCAGGCTGCAAACTAGGACCATGCGTGGCAATCAGTTAGCTGAGGGGAATGTGCTCGAGCTTGTCTAGACAACAATTAACATGATGAGGCGTGTTTACAGAGCACAGGGGAGTGGGAGACGGATGGCGCCAAGGAAAGGCAACACCTTGTTGTTAATTGCTGGTGGTTAACCACCGATCAGGGATTGCCTAGTATGCAAGGCTTAGCTTCAAGAACCAATCTGTTTAAAACGCGCAGCTTCTGAAAGTGTATAAAACGTGTGCTTCTGTACAATAAATTGACATTTGCTTGCATCAAGCTGCGTCCCGTCTCTTCATTCGCCGCAAGAGAGAATGAGAGATAAAGGAAGGAAAGAAAGAAGGAAAAAAAGAAAAGAGTGGACAGCAATAGCTACCATCCCAGAGCTGTGGTGTCCCAACAGTCTGATTCGTTTCCAAGTCTGGTGGGGGAACATTCTGTCCGATGTTAGTTGGTTCCATTCTTTTATAGAGTTGTTACAAGCTGTTCTGCTTAACCACACCTTCCACCCAGCAACGATGTATGTACTCAATGTTATCAGGTGGTCCTCAGGGGCCTCCAGGAACCTTGATCCCCCTGACCCCAGGTCTGGGTGCATGCACAGGGGTTTGGTTAAGTTTTGCAGGATCAGCCTCCCCTGTTGCTCCATGGCATCAGTCTGTTTCCTCCCTTAACAATGTATAGAAAAATCTCTGGAGTGGCAGTGGTGTTATCTTCCTGCCTTAAACAACATATATATAGATCATTCACTGTGGTGATGGCATGAGTTTCCTGCCATAGCAATGTTGAGACAACACATCTGCTGTGGTGATGGTGGATCTCACTGGTGCAGTCTTTTACAGCTCCCCATCCCTGCATTACCTTGTGCCCCAGCCTGTGCTGCACTGGCTACAGGCTCAGTCAGGCTGCTGATCTCCTGAACGGCCATGATCATCTGGTTGCACAAAGCCTGTCACAAAAAGAGGTCATTGTGTGAGGCTGCAGTGGGGCTGGGGTCACTATGCACTGCTGAGAGCCAGGGGAGGGACATCCACCCCAGTTGAGCTTGCAGCAGCATGTCCCCAACCCACCTCCTGGGAGATATCTTCTTGGGGAGCTGGCTGATGGCAGTGAGAGAGGCCTGGTCCACCTCCCGCATGCATCTGTTCAACAGCTTGATGGCCTTGTCACACTCCCGATGTCCCAGAGCTTTGTCCCTGCATGACAGACAGATCAGCCTGGTGCTGGCAGACACTATGCCACCCCTTCATCCCCAGCCCCAGCTGGTGCTGGTGAGGAGCAGGACCCCTTCTCCTGGGCTGGGGGCAACCTGGTGTGAGAGCCCAGGCACACCAGCATGTGTCCCCATCAACCTGTGCCAGGGCTTGAAAAGCAGCTCCTGTACAGCATGAGGGATGGCATCTTCCTTCCCATCCCTTTCCTTCCCTCAGCAACGGCCAAGAAGATGAGCCAAAATGTCTCTGGGGAGAGCCTGAGCAGGGGTATCCACCAGTAGGGACAGGGCCATGGCCAAGTGGGCAGGACTTGCCTCACCTCATGTTGGTGATAAGCTTCTTGATGGAGTCCGAGACAGTGTGAGAGTGGCTGGCCAGCACCAACCATTGTGGCGAGTCCTTGAGGTTGACAGCCAGAGAGCGGGCAGCATGGATAAGGCCAGCAGAGCTCTCCAGCATGGTCTTAGCTGAAGAGATGATGGGCTCCATGGCTCTGCACCCCTGCATGAGGAGACAATGGGCTGGCAATGCACATGAGGGACTGTGCATGGGAAGTTACCCCCTCCCACAACCCTCACCTCAGAGCAGCCTCTTGAAGCCCAAGGCTTGCATACCCCCAAGCTCCAGCCCCACACTGGGGCCTCATCCCAAGCTCAGGGGGTGTCACAGCTCCTCCCCACCCTTCAGCAGCCACTGTCACAGCTGGGCCATCCCCTCCTGCCCCTGCAGCACCCTCCAGGCTGATCTGGGCAGGAACGATGGCAAACTCTGGGTTGGAGGCAAAGGCTGTCAGGTTATCCACAGTTTCTAATGAGAGGGGTGGTGGCAGTGTGGCACCACTCCTGGTTCTCCTTGTTGAATGCACCATCCAGGGCCTGATGCAGAGAGACCAAGGCAGTAATCCAGCCACCACCATGCCTCAAATCCCATCCCCACCACTGCACCCCAGCAGGGAGACTGCACCTTGATGATCATCAGGTTGGCTGTGCTGTTGGCCACCTCCTTGGCTGACTGGACAAACTGGCGCTTGGCCACAGGGTTGGTGGTGCAGGAGGAGGCCAGATGGCACATGTTGCACAGGGCTGAGGTGTGCTTCACTACAATGGTGGCTGCTGACAGCATCTGAGGGGAAGAGCAGGGTGAGGAAGGAACCACCATGTCTCCCCATCTCTGCAGATCTCCCTTCCTGCCAGCCCCACACAAGGCACCAGTGACTTGGGACCCAAGAAGGATCATCATGGTCCTGCACACCCATACATCCCCCATCTGGACTGTCACTATTGCCAGATAGTTCCCAGTACAGCTGATAGGGCCTGATGAGACACCACCCATAATTTTGGCCAACTCTTGGGACACAGTTCTTCCTGCTAGGCTCACACTCCCTTTCTGTGCAAGAAAATGCCTGTAATTGTGCCCCACCTCATGCTCACCTGGGACTGGGTACAGGCAAGGTCCACCAGGTTCTGGCAGGCCATCTGGATGGCTTGGTTAGCTCTGGAAAACTGAGTGGGGTCTACCAAGCCCTGCTGTCCAGCCTGGCTGTTGGGGTCTGATACCCCCACAAGGTAGGCAGCCTGGAAGCACAAGGGAGATAATGAGAGCTTGTGTGCAGTGGGGAGGCTCAGAGCAGGCATGGGCTGGGGAAGAGACTAGCAGCACTGTCCCACAGGGCCAGGCTTAGAAGGGCAGGGGAGGGGTGTGTACAGCAACTATACACCAGGCATAACATTTGGGGCTGGGACCAAGTGTATCTCACCTGTGCAGCTGCCTCTGTCAGCCCACAGAGAGCTTTGGAGGCAGCACTTGCTGAACTCTGATAGTTTGCTGTTCTTGGCATTCTGGGAGATGCCAGCCATGGACTCACCCAGCACCTGCAGGACACACCATGCACCAATTTGAGACCACCTCCCACTCCCACAGTGCTCCCAGGCTCAGAGCTCACCGTGCTTCATCAACAGGGAAGGAACCACCTTTCCTTTTTGTTGCGGAATGGCTGTGTGATCATGGCCATGAATCCCTTAAAGATCTTTGTGAAACAAAGTTAGCGTAAGTTAGCTGAAGCAGGCCTTGCAGCTATGCTGAGGCATGCTGATAAGGAAGCTGAGAAAAACACTGACCTTGTGCCTAATGTTGTAAATAACTTTGAGGAATTCGCGTAGACAAGAGAGGAAAAAAAATATGTAGCTAGCTATCCGCAGAAACCGCAAGTAGGAGGACGTATGAAAATGTAACCCTTTAGAGCTTAGCCAATCAGCAGATGACTAGTAGGCATAATTAACTGGAACTGTATATAAGACATAATCGCACCGTAATAAATAGAAGCTTGCTTTATCACTCACATTGAGTCGGCTGCTTGCTTTCCCTCGCTCGTCGCACCTTTTGTCCTCACATCCTTCCCCAAACCTCTGCCCCCAACTCAGGGCTCACCTTGGAGTTCTCCATGAGGCTATTGAGGCAGTTGAAGTAGGATATGTCATTGATGGTCTGGGTGAGGCTCTCCAACAGCTCCTTCACTGTCTGCAGGGACACAGGTGTAACATCCAGGGTCCATGCCCTCCACTTGCACCTCCTCTTTGCTCCTTCCCACCCCTCACAGTGGGGCACAGTTGCCCCTTCCTCACCATCTCAACACCCAACCATCTCAGCCCCTCCACTGCCTTGGAAAGATGTGGCTTCTCACCTCCAGCTCCCACAGGGCACTGTCACACTCCTGGCCAGGCACCTGCTGGGTGCACATGGTGATCAGCTGGTTAATGCTGTCAGTCATGGCCCTGCTGGGGACAGGGGAGACACACCCACGGATCAACACTGGCTCCATCACCCAGTCCCACTGCTACAGTAAACAGCTCACAGGGAGCGGTTCCTCCCTACCATGCTGCTGCTGCCAGATGATTCTTGAGGTTGGGAGCTGCAGGGTTGGCAGAGACTGCCTTTTCAGCCAGCAGCAGCTCACTAAAGAACATGGAGATGCTCAAGTTCGACACCACCTGTACCTGGTCTTCCTTATTCTGCAAGGAGCCAAGAAGAGTTACCTGCAACAGGTTTCCAAGCTCCACACCAACCCTTGGTCTTCTCTGGTGGTTTCCAAGCTGAGTCAGTTCCCTTCATCCACCAACAGCAAGGATAAGGCAGCAACACTCACTGATCCAACCCAAGCCACTTTTCCCCTGCTGCTGCAATTTTGCACAGCCCCAGACCCCCATCCCACCGGCTGCGTTGGCCACAGCCACCCTAACCACCACTGCCCGGCCACCCTGCCTGTGGTCAGCTGCCTTCCCAGCCATCCCAAACCTCTCACTGTACCCAGGATCCCCCAATGGGCATTTGCTCTCACTGGGAACTGGCTGGCCATCTCTACTCCCACTTGCAGGAACTCTTTGAAGTCCTGCCCAAATTTGCTGGAGGATGTGGCCAGGTCTTGAGAGGTGCCACACAGTGCCTGCACCAGCTCATTGGCGGACTGGTTGAGCCCCATGGCTGCCCAGTTCAGCTGGCTCTGTGCTTCCTGGAAGCTCTTGGTGCTGGGAAGGAACCGGAGGCAGGGAGAAGGGTTAGAAGAGGGAGCAAAGAGGATGAAAATGGATGATGAAGATCTAGCACCTACTTGGGGACACGCTAGAGAGGAACTCAGTGTGGACGGACTGGCTTGCATCCCTACAAGACTTCCCCCCTAACCCTCCTGACCCGGCTCAGCTCACGGAATCCACAAGCAGCCTCTTGCTGGCCTCTCCCACTATGCAGATGGCAGCATCCACATCCCACTGTCCTGGTAGTTGATGCAGCAGCTCAGGGCCTGTGACACTGCCTTGGCCACCTGTAGAGAAGCAAAGACTGGTCACTATCCCCCCAGCCAGCCCCATGCCCTTCCTGTGAGCTGGCAGGGGGCACTGGGGCTCCCTCCACCTGAGCCAGGTGCTGCTGACTCTCTGGATCACCGGGCTTAGCCACCTCTTTGAGTCTCCTTGATGAGGTTGTTGGCTCTATCCATGACATTGCCAGCACACTCCAGCATGGCACTCTGCACCTGCGAGTCAGGGGTGCTAACTGCTACAATGCAGGAGGCCTGGCTGAGCAAGCGCAGGGCCTGGGCCACCTCTCAGGCAGCAATCCCTGGAGGGATGGAGAGGTCAGTTGCTGCCAGCACAGCCCTCTCCCCTCTCCCAGCCCCAGCGCAGAGGCCAGTACCTGTATAGTTCTCCTTTCCCCGGGCCACCTCTCCCAGGTGAGCAATGGCAGAGCTGATGGCTTTCATGTTGTTCCCCAAGTCCTGGGCACACTTCTCCATCGGGGGGGAGGGGGGGGGAGGGAGTGGGGACATGCTGGTGGGCTGTATTTCCAGCCTCCACTCCAGCAGCTACCCTGACACAGCATCCATCCCACATCCTCACCATATCTCCTGGCAGAGGCTTGAGCTTGCTGTCATGGGCAGCTGCTTTAGCTTCCTGCAAGTCCCTCTCCAGGCTCTGCACAAGACCCAGTAGAGTCTGTCTCCAGGGGTCCACACGCTTCCTGAGCCTTCAATGGGGGAGAAGGGAAGGTGAGCAGGGTGACTGCTGAGCTCATCCTGCTGCAGCAGAGACCATGACCTGCCACCAGGCTGTCCCCATTGCCCCCATCATCCCCACCCTGCTCTGCATAGCTGGGGTTCTGCAGCACAACAGGACCCAGCCTCTCACTTTCTGGGTGGCCATACGGATCTCGGCCAGAGCTGTGGCCAAGTTCTTGGCATGCTGGCTGAGCTGCATTGCAGAGGCTTGGTCTGTGATGGTGGGGACAGTGGCCTTGGCTGCAGCTACCATCTTCACACCAGGCTGCAGGGCCAAAAGCCATGAGAAGAGGACAAACATGCAGCATCTCTCTGCCACCCACATGCAGTAGGTTTCCCAGTATCTTAGGAAGGCCAAGCATGGTATGAAAGCTATAACACCCGTGCTGGAGCTAGCATGGGAGTCTCCAGATAGTATGAGTACATACAGAAAGTTCTGGCTGGCAGCAATAAGTCAGTTGGGGCTGTCCAGCTGGGACTGGCTTCCTCACACGCCCTGCACTAGCATCAGGATCTGCTCTGCCACCACCTGCCAGAGAGGAGAGTCACTGGAGAGGCTCAGCTTGGAGGAGACAGTACTCCCCATGGATCTAATCTGGGACCAGTGACCAGAAGACTGGCTCCTGGGAGAGCCGCACAAGGACTCCAAGGTCTGCCTGCCCACTGAGGCCAAGCATGGAGCTCTGGCGTGGCTGATGGGAGAAGGGACAGGGACAGGTGGTGCAGGAGATGCCAGGATCTGGCTTGGGCCCTTGCAGCTCTGTACCAGCTGCTGCTGTGCAGCGGGGTTTTTGTTGGAGGCAGCAGTATGCTGCACAGCTGCGATGGTTTGGGTGGTGGAGGTGGTGGCTTGCTTGGCTGCGTGCTGGTGGAGGGAGGCATAGGTTAGCACCAGCAGCAGGGCAGCCTTCCCCAGAGCCTCCTTGCCATGCACCAGGGCCCAGCTCCCCTTAAGCTTCTTCTCCCATGCCTACACCTGCAACAACGGAGCATCCCTAGCACTCTTGATGCCCGGCATCCCAAAGCATCACAGTGCACACAAAGGAAGGGAAGGAAGCAGGTCTCTGTGGGATGCAGCATGGATACTGTACGTGAAAAGGACTTTATCCCTCCAGAAAGCTCAGAGATACAGGGGCTCGCAGCCAGGTCTCATTCACTGACCGTGCCTGCTCACCCTCCACAGCCCCTTGGCCAGTGTCTCACCTCCAGCTTGTGCACAAGCTTCTTCTTGATGGCGTTCTGAGCTGCGGTGTTGGTCACCATGCAGAGCCCCTCTGCTGCCTTGCGCAGCCACTGCTTCTCACTGTCCGGGTGGGCTGCAGCTCCCTGGAGAAAGCAGGAAACCCATCACACCTTGTAGGGGCCATCAGGTCCCTTGTCCTGACAGCAGTGGCTGTGCTTTGGCCTGATGCCAGGAAACACCCCCCAAGGCAGCCCAGCTGCTTACAATGCTAAGGATATGCCCGAAGCCTCTCCCAGACAGCTCAGCTGCAGGAGAGCTAACAGCTCCTCTGCTACTACCTGCAGCTTTAGGAGGAGCCCCGCTCCATTGCACAGGTCCTTGGCTCAGCGTAGGACCTTACTCTGGGAACTGCTCCCTAACCCAGAAGCTGCTTGACCCCTCTGCAGCACCAAGCCAATGGCATCGGAGGGGGGCTGGAGCCAGTGCCCATCTTCCTGCGCACCACAAACCTTCACAGCCTCCACCATCTTGGCAGTGGCATCAGCTAGAAACTTGGCTGTGCTCAGCAGCTTGCGCAAGTTCTCCAGGTCCATCTCTCCCTCCGCGTCAGCTTTGATGGCATTGACAAGGTCAGAAGTGGCCTGGGCCAAAACACAAGCCTGACGCACCATTTCTCCTGAGAAAGAAAGGAAGGGTAACCCATCAGCAAGTCCCACGGTCTTCCTGATACCTCCTCACCCATCATGTTCTACCCTGGGTGCCATCAGCCACTCTCACCCGTATCACCCATGGAGCTGAATATGTTCTTGGTGACATTGAGGATGGTGTCAGTGGCCTGGTCATAGTGCCTGATGGGCTGCTCACCCGTGGCATGCTGCTTTATATGCTGCAGCAGGTCATTTAGGTCCTGCATGATGGCTGTGGCTGCCACCCCCACCTGCTTCAGGAGCCGGTCATTACTAGTTGGCCACCTTGGAGGCCTCCACGCAGCCCTTCACTGACTTGGCCACCAACTTGCCAGCTTCAATCAGCTGCTCCTGGCAGACCAGGTAGCTGATTGTGGGAGCCACTACCTGGAGGGAAGGAGGAAAGGCTGGGCAGCATGTGGCATGCTCCTTGTAGAAATCATGCAGGGACAACTATCCCCAACTTCTGCTCCTCCAAAGAGGATATTCAGCATTTGAGAGTGACAATTGCCTAACATTCCACCTGAGGACATGTGGTCCTGGCACACCTACAACCCCACCAGCTAGAGCTGCCACCACCCAGGTGATGTTTGCAGCCATGCAGAGGCAAACGTTAATGCCACTTACCTTGGTGCAGGCCACCATCTGGGAGGTGGAGAGGGCAAACTGGGTGGCAGCAGTGATCACCTGCATCTGCAGCCCAGAGTCCTCCATTTTCTGAGCCACATTCTTGGCTTTGAGCACTAGCATAGTGGTGGCACTGGCCACCACCTTTGCTAGCTGCATGAGCATGTCCTGAGGAGGGACTGAAAGGATCAGCACAGGAACAGCAGTGGAAGCACCAACAGCAGGAGGGGCTTTCATCCAGCCCAGCACTGAACACCTGGAGAGGCTGGCAACACCTTGAACCCATCCCTACCATCTGTGACAGCCAGCATTGAGGTTGTAACCTGGCTTTGAGCCATGACTTGCACCATGGTATCTCCTTGTGCCAGGATGCTGCCATGACCACCATCCGGAGCAGCTCAGGCAACACTCAGCATCACCCCAACAGCCATGACCTGTTCACTGCCTTCTCCCCAGGCAACAACCCACACCACAGAGACAACCTGCTGTGAGGCATTGCCAGCACTGCCCAGCTTTGCACCCCATGCTGGGCTCTGGCAAAACCACAGACACAAGCTGGCCATAGGCACAGCTGCACTGTGGGCAGCATCCAGTGCCATCCCACGGCACTGCCATCCCATGGGCTCACCCCACCAGCAAAAGGCAAGCAGGAGCTGCTGCCCACACTGGTCACCTATACTGCAGGCATGCCAGCTATTTAGCAACAGGCTACATCTCTGCTGTCATTCCTGGGGCTAAAGGAAGGGTATGACACAGCAACCAGCCTCTCCTCTCCCCCAAGGGCAGCAGGGAAGGCATGGGACCACCCAGCCAGCACGCAATAGGCAGCGACCAGCATGCAGCAAACTGCTTCCCCACTGGGCACCAGACCCAGACCTGCAGTGAGTGGTCCCACACCCTGTGGTAGCTAAGCCTCTGGCCTCCAAACCAAAAATGTCACAGCATTCCATCATCATCCACAAGCTGAGACTACTCCCATGGCAAACCATTACCCTTCCAGACAGGAGGAGAGGCTGGAGAGCACACCCAGCTCCGGAGTCCCCAGACCACAGCATCCAACTGTGGTCTCAAAGGAGCAGCCACACCACCAGAGGAGCCCAGGTAGGGAAGTAGATACACTCCGGTCTGGAAGCTGCAGTGCAGAGCACCCTACACGTGTGCAAAATCATCTTCCAGGTCCTAAATCTGCCTCTTGGGGCTGCCCTATCCTGACACTGCTGTCTGGCTGTGCATGGCCCCCTGCCCTGGCGCTAGCTTTTCCACTCCCCTTGGCTCTCTGTCCAGGCTTTTCCACTCGTGTTGAGGCCGCGTGGCTGCAGTGAATGGAAACTCCTCCTTTCTGGCCTATACTATGGCTGGATCCCCCTCCCCAGCAGTGTGCTACCTTCCTTGTGCTGGAAGCAGCAGTCGTGGGAAAACAGGCCAGCTGGAAGCCAGCTCAGCAAAAACCCCACACACACACCCAATAAAAATAACCAAAAAAACCAAACCAAAAAACATCCCATGAGGCTCCAGTCACCCTGGCTCCTGGATGGGGGCAAGCAGACAGCTCCTGACCACAAGCAGGAGGCAGCAGGCAGGAACTGAGGCAGCTGCAAGGGAGGGTTCCTGGGGCAGCACTTGCCCAAGCAGTGACCTGAGCGCATGGACTTCTGAGATCTGACTACTAGAAAAGCAGGTTTTTGACAAGAGTCCTTCTCCAAAGAATTCAGAAGATCTTCCCCAGAGGAGCACTCCTCACATCAGAGAGGGCAAGGACCTCCAAGCCATGCCTACAGCCCTCTTTTACCATCTTTGGGTCAGAGGCAGGCAGGATCCAAGCACGCTGGTTTTCTGGGATCTACATGGGAATCCACAAGATAAGAGGCATTATATCACAGCAGCTCTAAGGCCAGAAATGTGCAATGGCCTGTCCCTTCTCTCAGCCAAATCCCTGCCATTCATCAGGCCAAGCTTTGGCCTGGAGCTTTCCTGCCAGTCCCATGCAAAGGCTGATAGGAAGCAGGTGTCCCTGGGTGCCATCAGGTGCACTCATCTGGAACTGAGGGTCAGTGTCATTCTCCCCAATCTGCTGCAGCAGCTCCCTGCTGGCCTGTCCCACAAGGCCAGCAGTCTGCAGGAGATTCTGGCAAGGCTGTGAGGAATGAGGCAAAACCACCAGGCTCATGAGCCAGCCCTAAAAACTCTCCTGATGGTTCCCCTTGGCTTCTACCCATCTCTCAGACCCATGCCCCCTCCTGCCCCTCACCTCAGCACTGGCAAGCTGTGCTGTTTTCAGCAGGTTTGAGACAGCACTCACCAAGTTCTTGGCTGCCTGCAGAAGCTGCCACCCATTCCCTCCCTCATCCTCCATCAGCACGGCCAGCAGCTTCACGCCCTTGGACATCTCCATCAGGTTGGAAGAAATGGTGGTGATGGCACAGCCCATGGCAGTGTAGTCTGTGCTGGATCCCCTGCACAGGGAGGAGACAAGTCAGGATGGGATGTGTTTCAGTGATGCTCCAAGAGCATCCCTGTGCCTGTCACCAATGTGGTCCTCCTTCCCAGGAGCAGGAGACACCCTGGCTCCTAAGCCCAAAAGACAGTTGCATCAGCTGAGTTTGGGCAGTAGACCCTGGGGAAGGAGAGCTGCACCATGCCATGGCTGTACCTAGAGCTATAGCAGGGACTGGACAACACTCCTGGGTTCAGAGGATGGCAGGTCAGCCAAGGACTAGGAGGAAGGACTGGGATGGACACAGAGATGTTGGGGGATGTAAAGGCAGGGCAAGCTGCGGGGGCATGTCAGGCTCTACAAGTACATTAGCAGCAGTCAGGGCTGATTTAGCTCTAGCTAGGGCAGGCTGGCTCCTCCAGTCTCTGATAGAGGAGGGCAGGAGATGCAACCTTCAGCCAGGCAAGAGAGACCAAGGCTTTCCCAGAGACAGGGGCAACCCTCTCCTCCAACCCTCCACATACCTGCAGTGAGGTTGACCACTGAGGCTGTGCCAACAGTGATAGCATCCACTTGGGAGCTGATCTCATGCTTCGACTCATCTTGGTTTTGTGCCAAGTTTTGAATGCCTGAAATTAGGAGAACAAGGTCAGGAGGTAATGGTGGAGGTGTGCAGGACAAGGCCTCAAGGACAAGAGCCCAAGTACTGATAGCCTGATGAATAGAGACTTGTTAGAACTTGTAGGGCACAAGCCCTGGGAACAAAGGAACAAGCTAACTGCAGACCCCTGAGCCGTTACAGTTGAGGAGGCAACCAGACGGACAGAGAAACAAGTAGCCAGATAAGGGAACGGATGGCGCCAATATGTAATTAAGAAAGCCGCGTAGAAAGAAACTCCCTAACCTTGGAATAGAAATTATTGCTATGTCAAGATAAACTAGTAAGTTCCTATTGTTCTAACGGTGTGCCTTAAATATCAACCAATCAGTGTTTTTTACGCTTAAGATTTAACCAATCAGTGTGTAATATGTAGAAGGCAGAAACGTATATAATTGTAAGAAAATCACTAATAAAGGGACATTTGCTTGCATCAAGCTGCGTCCCGTCTCTTCATTCGCCGCAAATTGGTGACCCCGACATGATGCGTTTAAGTATCTAACGTGAAGGGCTCTCGAATCGCCTATATGAGCGACATGCAGCGAATCCCACAGAACTTTGAATGATCCGCTGAAAGGAAACGGGAGCCGGCCGGCCATAAATCCCTCCGGAGTTGAGAGGTGAGCTGTGGGAAATCCGTAATGGGGAATCAGGCTTCGTCCCCAGAAAGAGACGTATATGGACTCATGTGGGGTCTTCTAGTCAGATCAGGGAGTCCGTGCCTCAGTCTCCTCAAATGGTGACCCCTATGGTGGTGTTCCGAAGCCTTGGAAGAATAAGGACGGAAAAAAGACAGCTCGTGGAAGAGGGCTGCGTTCCGGAGGAAACGGCTTGGCTGAACGATCGTCTTGCTTTCTGGACCAGGCGGACAACCTAAACCCCGAAGATAACGCCTGTATGCATCGAGACAGGTGAGCAGCCAAGAAACCTTAGAGATTTTAAATATTTGAAGAAATTTTAAGAAGCTTTAGAAACCTGTACTCATTGAGACAGGCGAGCAGTCAAGAAACTTTAGAGACTTTGAAAGAAATTAAAGTGGTCAGCAGACAATTGTATGATGCTGCCGCAGAGGGGAACTCCGTGTCGGGAATGCATTTAGCACCTTGGTGGCAAATTCTGACTACTCTTTGCCAAGTGTGGACTAATTCTACTAACGGTGCTAAACCAGAGGAAGCTGTAAATTCCACCGACAGCGCGACTCTTCTCAAGACACCGTCAGCGATGGCGATTCCGTCCACACCTCCTCTGCCCCCAAAGCTTCTGTCACTGACTGCAGCGACCCTCACAACACAGGACCAAGCACGGGAACAGGACAACTCGGACAATGATTTTATTGACACTGATAAACCTTTTGATCCAGGTCCTATAGATCTGGAAAAGGAGCTAGACCTTTCCCCCACCCCCTTGTCTCTCCTGATGCATTGATTGTATTTTGGGGGAGGGTGAAAGGGGTCTGAGGGACTGGTGGCAGGAATGCAAGTGGGAAACACTTAAGTGATGGGTTTTGGGAGTCACTAGGGCATGTTCAGTATTTTGTCAGACAAATCAACCTGCAGAGTGGCAGCCTGTGCAATACGAGGCTGTTAAAGTGTTAAGCAAAGCAGTGCGGGAAGGGAGGATTCATAATACATTTGCTATGTCCCTTCTTGAAGTGATGGCAGAGCCTTATACACTCACACTGCATGATTGGAAATTATTGCTTTGTATGGTACTAACTGATACAGTATATGATGTGGTTATTTGATTTTTGTGAGCTATGTGTAGTGGCCTTGATTGAAAACCTTAATTGGGGAATTGCTGTTAACTATGAGCAGTTGGCTGGAGCAATTAACTGTGCCGATTCTGTGACTCAGGCAAGGTATCCCAGGGACAACTGTTTGCAAATGAATGAGATGGCTATTAAGGCAGTCAGGATGTGGGAGTCTTGCCACAGTCTTGCAGGGTCCTAGAGAGTCACTAACTTTAATACTAACTTGATTGATTGGCTTCAGAATATTTTGCAACAAGTCGAACATCAGGAAGCTCAAGGGTTGCTTTTAAAACAACTAGCTGTGATAATGCCAATGAAAATTGTAAATGGGCAACTTTCACAATCGCAACCCCAACATGTGTCAAATGATTGTAACGCAGAACTCACAGCAGACTGTAATTCTCAGGCTGAGTTCTGGAATGCAGCATAACACATTTTTGCTTCTCTAATCTCTTCTGTAAGAATAGTACACGCTCTTAACTTGCTTAGTAAATTAGGCTGCTAGCTTACTAAACAAAGTAATACTACAAATACTGTTGTTTTTTTTTCTCTGGCTTATTAACAGATGTTGAGTCTGTCCGTCATATGTTGCTACAGAACCGAGTTGCTATTGATTTTTATTATTAGCACAGGGACACAAGTGTGAAGACTTTGATAGGATGTGTTACGTGAATCTGAGTGACCACTGTGAATTAATTTACAAAAGTATACAAAACTCAAAAGCCTTAAAACAAAGATCTGCAACAGAGCCAGGGGCAGGATGCCTTTGGTCTCTTCTCACGGCTGGGAAACTTTGGGCCATGACTCAAAAGTATTACAGGATTTATTATAATTATCTTTAACCACCTTATTGATGTTTGCCTTATGTCTCCCATACCTTTTTTTTCCTGTATTCAGTGTTTAGTTGATTGTAACATAAATCAGGTCATGGTCACCCAGCTACACACAACCTTTGCCTTGTCGCAATTAACAAGCAAAGAGGAGGATAGAGAATGTCTGAAGAGAGATATAGGAGAGGAAGCTGGAGAATATTTGACCTAACAAGAGATGAGAGAACAGCTGGGTATTGTGAAGGAGAATAGGAAAGATAAACATGGCTATTTAGTGTTTAATAGGTGTCTGCATGCTTGTAGTGATATATAGCTATGTAACTACATGAATGGTTTCTGCCCTGAGCCTGGTGGCGCATACAGCTGCGGTTTGTGTCCGGGCTCAGAGATGTAAATAGGGGCTTCTCTGTTATGGTAAAAGTGTTTCTTCAGAGAAGGCATGCTATGTTTCGAAATTTTTGACTGAACCAGTTCTTGTTTGGTGTGCCCTTCCATCTATGTATAATGTTAATCCAAAAGAAGCTGATATTGTTTACACTTTGTCGATAATTGTCTTTCTGTAGATGCTAATGTAGTAGGAGGCTATGATGGGAACGTGTCGCAGGGGTTCTTCTCTTATCCAGAGTAACAGCAGGGAAAGCATTAAAGAGTTAAATCACCTTGTTTGGTAGGCAGTTAGGAATGTGAGTCAAAATTGCCACTGCTTTTTGTTGTTGGTTCAGGGACATGGCTGTGAGGATTTTGATGGTATGTGCTGAATGGATTTTAGGCGCCCCATTGCAGCAACATGTTATCAAAATCTGAGAAAATGTCAGCCTTTTTTGGCATCCATTCACTCAATTGGCAGTATTGTTTGTTTGCTATTACCTTGGTTGCTGTCATGTTTGCAAGGGCCCTGCAGAACATGGCAAACCTGGTACTAGCTGTTCAAAAACAAAAAGGGGAAATTGTAAAATTGTACGGAACAAAGACAGTTGGTTATTTTTACATTGATAATATGTCTTAGTTGGTTTTTTATTTGTTCTATTACTTGTGCCTTGTTTTTGCTCGATTTCAGGGGTTCTTTTTGTGCAACAGGAAGGGGGAGATGTAGGACAAGGCCTCAAGGACAAGAGTCCAAGTACTGATAGCCTGATGAAT
The DNA here is from genome assembly GCF_015220075.1 of Falco rusticolus. Classification (NCBI taxonomy): domain Eukaryota; kingdom Metazoa; phylum Chordata; class Aves; order Falconiformes; family Falconidae; genus Falco; species Falco rusticolus. The sequence continues at coordinate 3,685,875 of NC_051209.1, forward strand.
AGAGACTTGTTAGAACTTGTAGGGCACAAGCCCTGGGAGCAAAGGAACAAGCTAACTGCAGACCCCTGAGCCGTTACAGTTGAGGAGGCAACCAGACGGACAGAGAAACAAGTAGCCAGATAAGGGAATGGATGGCGCCAATATGTAATCAAGAAAGCCGCGTAGAAAGAAACTCCCTAACCTTGGAATAGAAATCATTGCTATGTCAAGATAAACTAGTAAGTTCCTATTGTTCTAACGGTGTGCCTTAAATATCAACCAATCAGTGTTTTTTACGCTTAAGATTTAACCAATCAGTGTGTAATATGTAGAAGGTAGAAACGTATATAATTGTAAGAAAATCACTAATACATGGACATTTGCTTGCATCAAGCTGCGTCCCGTCTCTTCATTCGCCGCAGAGGTGGGGAGCTGCACCCATGCTCACACAGAATGAATGATGCAGGAGAGGAGACAAGAAAGAGGGAAGGAAGAGCTGTCCCCACCCAAAACTCCACAGCCCATCCTGACCAAGCGACTTGACCAAGTGCCCCCCCTCCACTCCTGCCCCCAGAGCTGGATACAACCCCACCTTTTTGCAGGCAGCAGATCTTCCTGGGATCTGCCAACACCCCTCCTAGGAATGTGGCTAGCCTCACCAGCAACCTTCATCAAGGTTCCCTCCAGCACACCTTCCTTCACCTGGCACTCACAGCATCCTGCCCAAGGGGTGGCAAGGTCTCAAAGTCATCCAGCGTGGCCTGGGCTGCATGCACAGCCTGCATGCTGGAGTTGATGTTGCCAACTAGGGCTTGCTAGGCTGAAGTCTGCAACAAAGGGACAGATTGAGGTATGCCAGGGGCTCCATATCCAGGCTCAAATATTCAGCTTACACATCACCCCCTCACAACATGCATAACATGCTGTTGATGACAGCACTCTAGGCAAGCACCACCACAAAAGGGGAATGCATCCAGCAAAAAGGGGGTCTCCCCTCTGCACCTCCCCCTGGGAAATGCCCCAGCCCACTGCAAAGCATCTCCCCAGAGTGGGTATGAGTCCTGCAGCTAGGCAGCTCTTTGGGAGCAGATACAGAGGGACCTTTTTGAATGCTTCTCCAGCTGCGGAGAAGGATGCAGGGGAGCAGAACCAACACCAGGCACAAGGCTTTGCTGCAAACCATGGCACTGGTGGGGCTGGCTGGGCACAGGAGCTTGGGGTGGCACAACCTGAAGGAGAGACTGGCTGCCAGCCAGGGGAAAACACCAGGGTGGAGCTCAAGTTTGCAGAAGGACAGCAGCTCAGCCAGGCCAGCAAGCACAGAGCCCCTGCTCTTCATGGCAAGCAAATGCCTGGCCATGGACCCAAATGGATGGGTCTACATGAGCCTGACAGACACCTCTCAGAGTCTGTGCCCCATGGTGGACATGGGGAGAGCTTACCAGGGGAGGCATGTGCCCTCAGTACATCTGGCCACTAGTGATTTGCAGTTGAGCCTGCGGCATCATGCCCACTTGGAAGTTTTCTGACACTCCAGCCCCTGTCCGCATGATGGCTGGCAGGGCAACCAAGCCCAGCTCCACCTTGCCTAAATGGTTAAACTGTTGCTGCAAGACGGTTGACCTGAATCAGGGAGAAATACCAGGTCAAGGGATGCCCACAGCCCTGGTACCAGGCTCTCCAGGAGCGCTGCTGCCAAAGGACTGGCAGCTCTTCCTCCAGACACGTTGTGCTGCAAGCTTGGATGGAACTTGCTCTGTATTCAACTTCTGGTTGGCAGCTAACTTACTCCTAGAGAACTTACTTCTTTGGAGACATGGAGTCTTCCAGCATGGTAGACTCCTCATCCCCCTCCAGTCCAAAGTGGGTTTTGCTCTTTTTCTGTGGAGGGAAAGAGAAAACATGTCAGCCAGCACACACCTCCCAGCCTCCCCCTCCTCCCGCAGCCCAGACACCATACCAGGGACATGAGGTCCCATCCCCCCCCCCCAGCAGCACCATGTGCCAATGGCTGTCTGGAGATAGTTGGAAGGAGCACCCTGCACCCCTCTCCAGAGGGGAGATGGTTATTAGCACCTAGCTGCCCTTCCCAGCACATCCTCACCTTTTTTAGGATGATGTTGATGTAGCTGACAATCAACTGGGCAATTGTCATGGTTTAATCCCAGCCAGTAACCAAGCACCACACAGCCACTTGCTCACTCCCTCTTCACCTGGAGGGATGGGGAGGAGAATCAGAAAGGAATGTAAAACTTGAGGGTTGAGATAAGAACAATTTAATAATTTTAACAGAATAAAAAAGGTAAGACCAACAACAAGAACAATAACAACAGTTATAATGAAAAGGTGGGGAAAAGGATAAAATTCAAAGGGAGAAAGAAAAACAAGTGATGCACAGTACAACTGCTCACCACTGGCTGACTGATGCCCAGCCAGTACCTAAGCAACAATCCCTCCACCCCACCCCACCCTCCCCCAAATAACCCTTCAAGTTTATATACCAAGCATGACGTCCCATGGTATGGAATACTCTTTGGCTGGTTCAGGTCAGCTGACCTGACTGTGTCCCTTCCCAGTCTCTTGTGCCCCTCCAGCCCTCTTGCTGGCAAGGCCCAAGGAACCAAAAAATCCTTGACTTAGCATAACCAGCATGTGCAGGCATGTACACTCATCATCTGTGTGCAACTTCTGCTTGAACTTCTCCATCTTCTCATCTCGCAGCAGAGTCTTGTCCTTCTTGAGGGTGCCAGTAATCTCCTCCTTCTTCTCTTCCATAATCTCCTGAACAAGTGAGTACTCATCGTAGTTGATGATGCCTGCAGGAGCACAAAGGACTGAGCTCAACATGACATCGCTGCCAAATACAGAGCATAGAGCAACACAGGGGTGCAGAGCGGTGTCCCCTCCCCAGAATCATGCGTCCTTCAGACGTCCCTACTGCCAGGCTATCTGCTGCAGAGCTGCTGCCAGTACCCTGGTACCCCCCCACCAGACGCTTCCATCTCTCCCCACTTCCCTTTCTTCCCCTTGCTGCTGCTCCCTCCTCTCACCAATCTGGGCACAGATTGTCACGAGCATGTCTATGACTGTTTTGGAGTCATCTACCATTATTGTTTTCACTGTTCCATTCAGCATGTGGATCTTCAGGGGCCACTGCTGCTTCTTGTACTCCATGGTGTCTTGTGAGCACAACAGAGCACAGATCCCAGCAGCAGCACAGGTGCAGGGCACCCGCATCCTGCCACTGTGCTGACAGCTCCCATCTTCCCAGTGCAATTGGGAGGGGGACATTGGGTACATCCAGGCACAATGCAAGGCAGCAGGGCAGGCACCTGCAACACCTCCCCACTGTGTGCATTTCTGACCACAGAGCCAAGGTGGGTACCAGCTGGAAGGATGTGGGAAGGATGCTTACCCCATTGCGAAGCATGTAGTAGTCCAGAGTCCAGAGCTTTCCCAGCCTCCAGCCAGATCGCTTTCTGTGGATAACTGGCTAGCTGAAAAGGGTCACATAGACATAGTCCAGCTGGCTGGACAAAAATGCACATCGCTCTCAGCTTATCTGAAGTAAAGCAAAATACACTGTCTTTGGCTGTCCTTGTTACACAATAACAGGAAGATTTTGGTGGGAAAAGAATGTTGCAGGTGGGAACAGAAAACTACAGAAGAGAAACTAGGGGTGGGCTTGGTATTTAGGCAACTAACCAATAATGAGCTTAACTTTTGTAATATGTATGAGCTAATTATAAGAAGGCATAAAAGGTGACTGTAAGAGACAATAAACGAAGTCTGCTGATCACTCATATTGAGTGACTGTGTCTTCCCTCCGTCGCAACAAATGGCGCCCGAACAGGGACCCTAGAGAGGGCTGAACCTGCGAGCCACGGTTCGACGGAGATTCGGGTACCGGTCCTGAAAGCAGCGCAGGAGGCGGAAGGGCACAGTCCCCGCGCCCGGGAGCACCTACAGAGGGTCCCGCCGGCCACGCGTCGCCGAAGTCTCGCAAAGGCTGCAACAGCGCTGACGAAGGTATGGAGAGACAAGCGACGTATGATTCGCTCATATGCTTTTTAGAAAAGCGGAGCGTTCGGGACATAGATTGTAAAAAGGAATTACCCGGGTTATTAACGCATGGGATAGCATCCGGGACCCCCGCGGCAGCGGCGAGCGGCGGCGTGCGGTCCGGCAGGCCCCGTCCCGGCCGCGGTTTCTCTCCGAGGCTGCACCCCCCCCCTCCACCCCCCCCGCTCCGATCGGCGCCATGGCAATGCAAGCGGCCAAGCGAGCTGACATCTGGCTGCCCCCAGAGGTCAATCGGATCCTTTATATTCGGAACCTGCCGTATGAAATCACAGCGGAGGAAATGTATGATATCTTTGGGAAATACGGACCTATTCGACAAATCAGAGTTGGAAACACTCCTGAAACAAGAGGAACAGCTTAAGCTTCTCAAGGAAAAATACGGACTTGATTACAAACCCACCAAAAAAAAAAAAAAAAAAAAGGTGCTTCAGATGTCACCTACAAGAAATGGGTTTCTGCCTTGACCTAGCAAACATCTCTGTGCTTAAAGAGAAGCCTTTTTGCCTTGATGGAGATAATTTATTCTGTATTCTGTATTTATGCTGTATTCTGAATGTGGAAATTGGTTGGGACTAGGAGGCTGGCTTAAAGGCATTTTGCAAATGGGATTATTATTTTTGATCATTATTGTAATAATAGTTTTTTGATCAAAACCAGCCAAAATTATTTGTAAGCATTAGGCATATGTGGAAGAGAATGCCTTTATTTGAATCAGCAGTTAAGGTGTAGTTTAGTCTGATGCTGTGGTTTTATCTGCTTCTGGTGAATTTTTGAAGTGATGAAATCAGAGATACAAGGTATACTAAGAGTTATGAGGTAATAAGGTAATAATCTAAGTAAGGGTGCTGTCTTTTATATCTACAAGTGCAATATGCTTTTATGTAGCAGAGAGAAACTTTAACAATAATGTTGCTTGAGCAAGATGTGCATGTGACAACTTGGGAAAAGGGATATCACAACTGGAGTGCAACAGTGTTTCTACGTCTGGCAGAGTGAAATCTTTCAAGACCTGAGTTTAGACAGTCTAAAATAAATTGTTAGTATTCAGAAAACCCATCTTAGGCCTCTTTTGCTTACATAGTGTTATGGAAGTCAACTGCTATTGTAGAGAATTAATGATTTTTTAATACATATTAACGAGTACTACTATTTTACCTTGAGGCAGTTGAGTGAGAAATACTCACGTGTAGCATTTGAGGGAATGTCAGCATAAATCGCACTTACAGTAAGACTGCATTTTTAATTACTGTACTCGTTAAGATTTGATGATGCCATAAGGCTAAGGCCTTATATCACAGATTGGTTCTGAACTAAAAGGTGTGTGCACATGTAGATATGCACATTTGTGTTATTTTCCTTAATTGGCTACAAAATAATATAATTAGGTTGGGGACTAGATCTTGGGAATTTACCTATTATACTTCTGTTTGTTAAGGAACGTGCATAACACAGCACCCATGTAGGCTTGGCTTGTGGCACAGTTGTCAAATTTAGCATAGACATTCAGACAGATAAGCAACGTACTCTTCTTGTGTGTATCACCTACAAGCCATTATGGCTTAGTGTGTAAATCTGTATGTAACTATTGAAAAATCCACTTATGAATGTATATAGCTTAAAACTAATTTTTTCCCTTTGTTAATTCTTTGATATCAATGAGGTATTCTTCAGAAAATGTATGGACTGGTTGGTTGCATAAGGGCAGTTGTTATTTGGACAAAAAATTGTTAATGGTCAGGGATTTTCCACTAAAATATTTGCAAATATTCCTAGTCAAACATCAGTTTGGTTTCTTTTGGGGTTTTGAGCTTGCATTAGTCCATGTTCAGAACTTTAAAATTACCTTTGAATTTTTTAAACTTTTTATATCACTGGAACAGAAAGAGCATCTAAATTAAAGCTTCAAGCTAACTTTATTTTTCAAGTATTTCAGGAATTATACTTCTGAACTGACATTTTATAAGTTGGCTGTGTATTTTCCTGTGTTAAAACACTGTTATTGAAAATGGTCAACCAAGCCTATGTCGCCCAAAATAAAAACGGGGGAATTGTGGATAACTGGCTAGCTGAAAAGGGTCACATAGACATAGTCCAGCTGGCTGGACAAAAATGCACATCGCTCTCAGCTTATCTGAAGTAAAGCAAAATACACTGTCTTTGGCTGTCCTTGTTACACAATAACAGGAAGATTTTGGTGGGAAAAGAATGTTGCAGGTGGGAACAGAAAACTACAGAAGAGAAACTAGGGGTGGGCTTGGTATTTAGGCAACTAACCAATAATGAGCTTAACTTTTGTAATATGTATGAGCTAATTATAAGAAGGCATAAAAGGTGACTGTAAGAGACAATAAACGAAGTCTGCTGATCACTCATATTGAGTGACTGTGTCTTCCCTCCGTCGCAACAGCTTTCTTTGGGTCTTCATCCGAGAGGAACAGCCCAAAATCATTGGCTGAAAAATAGGTAAAGTCTCTGCTAGGGTAATCCTGAGCAGGACAGGGCTACCAAGATGCCAGCCTGTGCCCAGGGATGTGCTGCAGCCTAGCACATGAAGCACAGCAGTACTGTGCATGCTGAAGCCCAGCAGAAAGATGGCAAGCAAGCCTCAAGGTACATGTTTTACCATAGTTATCTACAGAAAAAATCATCTGAAGCATGCCTACACAATGCCAAACTTGGGATTGACCACAACTGAAGGAAGAGCTTGGAGTCGTGGTCGACAGCTCTCTGAAATCTTCAGTGCAACATGTAGCAGTGGCCAAAGCAAGGTAGTAAAACGCTGGGCATCACCAGGAAGGGTGCTGGAAACTGGTGTATAAAACCTAGGCACATCCACACTGAGTACTCTGTGGTGGTATGATCTGCATCTCCCCAGAAGGACAGAGCAGAGTGTGAAAAGATACAGAGAGGGGCAACTTAAATGATGGAGCTTTGGTACAAGGGACTAAAGGAGCTGGGACTCCTCAGTTTGGGGAGGAGGCTGAAGGAGGACAGGATCAAAGCTTACATAGTCTCAGAGGTGATGAGAAAGTGTAGAAGTGCTGTTCACCAAATTCTGCTCCCTCAGGGCTGGGGTACCCAGTGAGAGCATTGCTGCTGATGCCCAGGCAGTGGCACCCCAATTTGGACCCATGGGGATGGCTGCGTCTTCTTGCTGCAAGAGGCCAGGCTTTCCCCTGGGAAAGGTCCTTCTCCACCTTTCCAGCAATCCAGTGCCACAGGCTGTCTTGGCTGACTGCTAAATTTATAATGAGTCATCTCATTGGCAGCTCTCTGTGGGGGAGGGACAAATTCCCAAGCACCTCACTCCTGCCTGGCTAACACTGCAGTTAGGATCCTACCTACTAAACAGGGAGCAGAAAAAAATCACTGAGGTTTGCCTTCTTTTTTTTTTTTTTAATTGGGAAAAAAAAAAAAGCAAGCACTATTTTCAAAGCAAATTCTAAGAGGATAATTCTAAAGCACTGAAAACTGAGCAGCTTGGCCCAGATCCATAGCTTGGGTAGGGAGAGGTGCTTCCTCAGACAGCAAGAGCTGGGCTGGAAACCTACACCGAAGCTCCCCCAGTCCAAAGGTCACAAATAAACCAGGGCAGCTCAAAAAGGGACCCCCGAATGTCACTGAGTAAGAAGAGCTAAGAGACACAAAAGCTGCAAGGAACAGATGGGAAAAGAAAAGCTGTGAGCAACTGAAAAGGAACTTGGGAATAAGCAGTTCCCAGTTCCCTTTAAGGCTTTCCCCTTGCCTTTTTTTTTTTTTTTTTTTAACATAAGCAGGCTGGCTCACACCCAGGAGCAGGAAAATGCAATGCTTCTTCCAATACCATTAAAGCCCTGCATCCACATAAAAACATCCAGTCCCTCTCTGAAACTGAAAGCTGTGATCTGCCAGACTGTCCCCCACGGGCCAGCTGGGCACCCCATGAGAAGGCATTACCTTTCATCCATGAGGAATTTACAGTTCCCAGATGTCACCATACTCCCCTTTCTCTCCTCTTCCCACAACTCCTGACCTCCTGTTTGCTACCTGCCCAATGCATAGCTCTCCTCAGTGGCAGAGACTCCTCAGTGGCAGAGCCACTTTTGGAGGCGGCAGGGATCCAGGAAAGCCCCCAAGATGATGTCCCGTTTTCAAGCCCCCACACCCCCACACCCCGCTGGGGACAGACCACATCCATGTGGGCATGAATTGCATCATGAGCTCATGTGCCATAAGCTTACTTTTGAGCCTTGCAGCAGCAGGGAGATATTAGAGCTGAGAAAGCTTAGCAAGGTAATGGAGCACCAGCACAGAGTCTGACAGAGAGCTGCCAGGGCAGACAGACCTGACCGAGGACTATATATTCCCCAAGAAAGAAAAAATTAACTTAAATGGTTTATTAATGCTTGCTACGACCCTTGTAACTGTTTAAACCCACCTAGTCCTGGCTAGTGGTGATTAATCCAAGTAGGAGAGAGGAACAGAGACAGAAAGGGCAGCAGGCTCAAAGAGCTTGATGAACATTTCATTTCCAAATGTGTTTTCCTGTCTCCCAAGCTCCCAAATTTCTTCTGGGGTGTCAAGGAGGGAGCCCAATGAGCTCAGCCTCTTGCCTCAACCAGACAGGAGGACTTGGACCTTGCTCCCCCCACACCCCCACTGCTCTGTGCTGGCTGGGAAAACCCAGACAGGCATGGGGACAAGAGAGGAAAGGGAAGCCAGTGACATGCCAGGAGCCAAGCCAGAGTGGCCCTGGCACAGAAGTACAGCGGACAGCCCCATCACAGACTTACACTGTCCCATCTGGGCCTCAGGCAGCTGCTCACAGATCATCTGGCAGGCATCATGCACCATGGTAGAGGGCTCAAACTGCATCGTCTTCACCACATTGCTGATGCTGATCTTCAGTGAGAGGGCAACCATGGTGGTGGCTCAGCTTTCCCCACTCCTATGTCACCTGCTGGAGGAGACAGCCAGGTTAGCTCTGACTACTGTCGCTGTATGGTCCCGTCCAATGTGCAGGGTACTTCCTCCAGCAGCACCTCTTCTCCCCAAAAGCTGGGACCTGGCTTCTAGCAGCAAGCAAGGGCTGCACCCTGTACTGGTGAGCCCACAAGGGGGTCCCTGCTTTCCAACTCCATGCTGACCCCGGGGTCTCTGGCCAGCGTTGGGACCCTCGTCTCCCCGTCCCAAGGTCCCAAAGCCTATTTTGCTTGTCTGCAGGAGTGACAACAGCTGGTACTTAGTGGAGATGCTGTCAGCAAGAAGGAAGCGAGTGTGCAGGAACACAGGAAAGTGAGATGGAAGGGGTTATAATTAAACCTGCCGTGACAAAGAAGCCACAAGAGGAAAACCAAGCTTTGACCTGGAGCTCGTAGGGCCCTGCCCTGGCTATCAGGGCTCCCCATGTCACCAGCAGACAGTGCTGAGCTGGAAGCCTGAGCACAAAGGGACCTGAAGGGATGGAAAAGCCTGGAATCACTCAGAGAAGATAAGGGCACCAGGCACTGAACCCACCCATTAAAAATAATTACCTGGGGAAAGCACCACTCATGCTGAGTACCCACATTGGTGCTTGAAGACTGGGGTCTACGGCAGCAGCTGTGGCACAAACCCAGGGCAGGGGAGCCCATGTGCAGGAGGGCAAGTGACCCAGCTGCTGCAGCTCATGCTGCAAGGGCACATGAGAGCTGCACCATGCCATCTGAAATGGGGCCCAATCTGGGCCCAGCTTGAAGGATCAGCTTCAAGCTTGAAAGATTGCATAAATCAGCTTCAGAGCAAGCACCCCTCAACAGGGCTCCGAAACACCAGGTTTAATAACATCTAATTAGAATAATGATATTCTTACAGCAAAGCAAAATCAGAAAGAAATAAAAAAAGGAGGTTGTAAATAAGCCCACACACTTGCCTGCTGTGGCTTGTAGGGTGAGCCCTTTCCTTTGGGTTTATGCACCATGCAGAAGCTTTCAGTGCTTTCCCAGGTTGCTACATGCCTTGGGGTCCCTGTACCAGGTCCTTCTCCGTGCCCTTCTTAGCATCCCCAGTCCCCAGCCGGCCCCAACCTGACACTCTCCAGTAGTTACACCCCTTTTCCTCTCCCTGAGAGCCTGCTCATGGGGAAGGAATCCCCTGCTCTGTTTTGACCCAGGCTGCCTTTTCCTTAAACCCCAGCTGGTAGGAAGACACAAGAGCACTGGCAGGATGCACCATATCTGCTTGTCCTCTTAGACTGATTTTCTCCTACCAGGCCTCCTATTATGGCTGTCAGGGAAAGGTTGCTGACCACATGCATCCTCAGCCTGGCCCAGGAAGGTTCTTGGGCAAGGGTTGCTAGCAGCCTCCCTCACCTGCCTTGCACCACAGCAGCAGATAGCAAGCCTGTGCATCGCTGCCTGGTGCTGCCAGCTTCAGTCCCCCATGGAAGGGGGCACACTGGTGCGGGCTGTTTCCAACTGTGGACCCAAGCAGGCTAGGGGCTGGACCTGTCATGGATAAAAAGTTCCTGCATCCAATTTTGGGCAGGAGTAAGTCAGAGCAAGGAGAGACGGAGGGCAGGGGTCCTGCTCCTGCAGAGCCACAAAGCTGGGTGGGAGGCAGGGACAGAGGAGCTTACCACCTCTGCCAGCACATGGAGCCACTCCAGCTCCACATTCCTAAGCTGTTCAGAAATGTTTCTGTGGAGGCCCATGGCCCCCACTGACTCTGCTGATGAGGAATTAAATGCATTTTGGGTCTGGAGCAAGGGAGTCTGCTGGCAGCGGGAGGCAACAGAGGCACCTATGTGTGCCATTGCTGTCCACCCAAAAACACCAGCAAAGCTGCAGAACTGAAGGGATGAGGAACACCCTGCCATAGAAAGGGCTTTTTGAATATTTCTTACACAGGGCAGGCTGCTGTGGTCACCAGGCCAGTACTCTTCTCTAGATCTAAAAATATCCTCGAGTTGAGCATAAAGCTGCTCTCTGTCCCTCTGCAGGAAAAGGAGAACATGCCACCACCAGGACAAGGCCAGAGACCATGAAGGAAGAGGAGGGGAGGATGCCATATGGCAGAGAGGAACCGAGAGGAGCCAGGCCATGCCAGTGTCACTCCTGCCCTGGTCATTTCTGCAGCCTCCTCTTGTCCTCCCAGAGCCACCCAAAATCAGGTGCTGTACCAGAGGCACCCCTTTGCATGCCCTTCACAAGGGCCACTGCGCTTTCCAAGACCTCGCAGGAGGATGACTGCTCAAGCCTTCCTACTCCTGAACTCTTACAAATACGACAGAGCTTAGAGGGGAAGATGCTTACAACATCAAGCAAGTCCTTGGAGGAAAGGGAGATAGATGGTTCATTTTAATTCTCATATTCTACGGAAATAGTTCAGGCTCTGGCAGTTGAACTTTGCTGATAGCATCTAAAGCAGAAACACTCTCTGCTGCGTAAGAAGTACACCTCCTTAAACCCTGGAGAGATTTGTCAGCAAATGTGGCAATTAATCACATGGGGTTTGAAAATCTGCCCACACACTTCCTCCTGTGAGGGCACCGATGAAGGGCTCGGCCCCTGCAGACCTCTCCCCTCCAGGTACCAGATGAGGAAAGAAAAGCTGGACTAGATGTAAGGGACAGGACAACACGGGAACCTGGTGCTGCAAACCAGAAAAATAAAGGAAAAGGACAGCAAAATTCAAGCTGTCTCTCTGAAAAGAAAAAAATAAACCAACCAACCAAGTCTCGATGAACACACACCAAATTTCTGCGCTAGCTTGCCTCCAGAGCAAGCAAACCTGTCTGCAATCGGTTGTTGGTATGCAAAGACAGATAAGGCACTGGAACAGCAAGCCAGCCAGCTGGCAGCCAAATTAAGGCACTTCTGCATTTTATGGCAAGCTGCGTGCAACCCTCTGAGCCATGAGCATGCTCCTGAGATGATCTCAAAATGGGGGCAGAAGAGTTCTTGGTGGGGTACATCCCCCTTGGGAGCTGTCCCAGCTGCCTCCATTTCACCCTGCACTAGGCAAGCAAAACCATCACAGTGGTGGAGGTCTCCTGGATTGGGGCTCTGCTTAAAGGCAGGGCCAGTACAAGTAGGGTCAGCTGCAGAGAGCCAGCACCACACCAGCCCAAGGAACCACTGAGTGTGAGTTTTCTATCACATGATGTAACTGCTATATTTGTATTGGCTGAGTTTAGCACTGCGAGAACAGACACATATATTTTTTATCTTAAAAAAGAACAAAAAAACCAACCAAAAAACACCAACCAAAATTTAATAGCATCAAAGCAGCCTGCCAGCACAATCACAGCAAGTTTCCAGAACAAGCCACAAATCTTCAAACACAACAACTTCTCAAGTTTTTAACGTGCCCTTTCTAAGGGAGACTCTGCATTAGGTTTGGGTTTGTTGGTTGGTCGAGGGGTTTTTTTACAGCAATGCCAAATCTAATTTTGGAAAGGCCCCACTCTGGACCACCCCTGGGCTGGGGGTGAAGCAGTGCTGGAAGCTGGCTGCAGGAAGCATTATCAGCTGAAAACTTCCCCACTGCCAGGGCTTTTTGCAGGCATGGGGCTGCCTGCCCAGCCAGCACGGTTGTCAGCATAGCCAGGCAGGTCCCAGGCCACTGCAACTCCTGCCAGCAGCAGCTCTGCCTGCACACCAGAATTTGCACAACAGCAGAAGGAAATGGGTCAAAAATTAACCCAGCAAAAAGCTGGACCCAGCTCTGGACAGGTCCTCCATTATGTGACCAGCATATACAGGCACAGCAGGCACTGGGGGCATGGGTGGCTCAGCCTCATGCTGATGGGAAGGCTGAGTCAACAGCCCTGGCCAGTGACAATGCTGCACACTGCTGAGCCAATTCAGCCCGCTTTCTCTTTCCCAGCTGTGTGGCCACATTAGACTCTGAGATGGTTTCTTCCAGCTGGGGCCAGGCTTGCCCCTGGGGAACATAAGTGGCTGATGAGCCCAGCCCCACAGCACCTCTGCAACCACCCAGCTATTACCCACAGCTAGGGCAGGAGCATCCTCTTGCCCCTGCAGGGAAGGCAGCCCTGCTCGGCATGGGAAACAGGCAGGGGACTGGCAGTGGAATCACAGCTGCAGGCAGCCCACAATCTCACCAGCACTGGGGTGAAGCAGCTCTGGCCATTAACTGCTTCATTTCCCACACATCCCTAGGCCTGTCCACTCCTGATGGGCATATCCTGCCCTCAAAAGGGAGGGGACACAAACAGCAGCACCTCTGGGCTGCCCACCACAAAGGCAGGCACAGGGACGAGCAAGGGCAGGAGGATGGCATGCTCAGCTAGTGAAAAGGAGGGCGTCCCACAGGTCCCTGTTCCCCAGACCTCCTGCTCCCCTTCCCCAAATCTGCCAGGATGTACAACTTCAGGATGCACCAAGCTCCTGCTGCTGCCAGTCAGCAAGCAAGCTGCACACTCGGCTGATGTCGTGGTTTAACCCCAGCTGGCAACCAAGTACCACACAGCCGCTTTCTCACTTCCCCTCACCCAGAGGGATGGGGAGGAGAATCAGAAAGGAATGTAAAACTCAAGGGTTCAGATAAGAACAATTTAATAGGTAAAGCAAAAGCCATGCACACAAGCAAAGCAAAGCAAGGAATTAATTCACCACTTCCCATGGGCAGGCAGGTGCTCAGCCATCCCCAGGAAAGCAGGGCTCCATCACATGTAACGGTTACTCAGGAAGACAAAACGCCATAATGCCAGATGTCCCCCCCTTCCTCCTTCTTCCCCCAGTTTATATACTCAGCATGACGTCATATGGTATGGAATACCTCTTTGTCTAGTTCAAGTCTTCTGTCCTAGCTATATCTCCTCCCAATTTCCTGTGCCCCTCCAGCCCTCTGGCTGACAAGGCCCAAGAAACTGAAAAGTCCTTGATTCAGTATAAACATCACACAGCAACAACTAAAACCATCAGTGTCCTATCAACATTGTTCTCACACCATATCCAAAACACAGCACTGCACCAGCTACTAGGAAGAAAATTAACTCTATCCCAGCTGAAACCAGCTCACTGCACACCATCATGTATGCTGCACAGTAGGAGCCACTCATTTAGGACATGGGGGGTTTCACTCCATGGCCTGCAGGGGAGGGGGGAGTTTAGACCCTCTACTGGGCAACCTGTGAGCTCCAGCAAAGCTAAAGATCCCAAAAAATATATCCCTTACCCTTCTCAGCAGAAAGGCACAGGGATAGTGGAGAAGGGAGTAAACAATTATTGCTACCAAACATGGGTCTAACAGCCAGCAATAAGCCATGGCAGAAGCATGTAGACATCCTGCCAGCAGATTCAAAGAGCTGGAGAGCTTGCAGGAGTGCAGGCAGGAGCCATCATAGAACAAGGCTGGGCAGGGAAGAGGCAGAGGATGTGACAGGGTTTCCCTTGCCTGGTTAGCTGCTCCAGCCAGGGTATGGTGGGGACCCATTGGGGGTCAGTCGTGCTCCACAGCACCCACCCCAACCCCATCCTGGAGGGGCTGCAATCAGCCTTCTGTGCCAGGATGATCATCAGGAGCTGCTGGGGTTACCTCCCCTAGCTGTGTCACAGCTGTAGGGAGCATGTCCTCCAGCATCCCCAACCAAAAATACACTATAGGTCAGAGACACCTTTCCCATTTCCTTCCCCCCATGTACAGGCAGGGCAGGCAGTAGGAAAGCTTCACTGCTGTAACCGACCAGTGCCAAAACTCACCCCCCTGGTTTGAAGGCCCATGGCCACACCCAGGCCTCTCCCACTCAGTCCCGGGGGACCCCCGAGGCAGGGATGCCAACCAGGGAGGGCCTGGTGAGCACTGACTTCAGGCTGAGGCCTGTAGCAGCTATTTTGGGGCAGGACAAGGACAGAGACAGGATTAATGGAGCCAAGGCCGAGCCAAAGGCTAGGCCCAGCCCAGCCGTGCCTGCACACACCACCCCGGGGTCACCAGCACCAGCTGGTGCCGGTGCCCTGCAGGAGGGTGCTACCAGCCCCAGGGGCATTAGGGCACGCCCCAAAACCAGGCTAAAGCGTGAGCATCCCCTTAGAAGCCCCTGGGATGACCGCAGCCTCTCCTTCCTGGGGAGGCGCCTCAATAGGAGCGGGAAGGGCTCGACCCCGGTAACCGAGACGCTGCTCCTCCCTGTAAGCGAGGGGATCCCCCTAGGACATCCGCTTCCAGCAGCCCCCGGGAGACGGGATGCTGCTAGTTACCGGAACCCTATGCCGCCCTCTGCCACCTACCTGTGCGTAAGCAAGAACAGCGCAGAGGCCCCACCAATGCTGTGCGGAGTGAGACAACCCCACCCACTTCCCGCTCCACCGCCCTCCTGCTGCATATGGGTCGAGATACCGCGCGCCGCCAGGCGGCACGGTTCAGCACGGCACCCCGGGGCTGTGCTCTGTCTGGTCCCCCCTGCATCTCAGGCCCACGCCCAGGGCTGCACGCTGACTGGCGCGCGAGCGGCACGGCCCTGCGCCTGCACCCTGGGTCGTGCTCTGCCCACTGCTCGCACCCCCGAGCCCCTACCCAGCATAGCCTAGACCACTAAAGAACCAGCATCCAGGTACACCCGGACATGTTCCCCTAAGCACACGGCCGCCGTGCGCTCCCACTGCCCACGCGCCGTGTCAGCCCTGGGACACTGCTGGGAGGCGGGTGACGTCACTGGTGGCGCGTTGGAAGCGGTGCGGCCGGGTGGTGCCGCGCTGAGGTGAGGGATGGGACCACTACCCTCCTCTCACCCCGCCCAGGCTGGGGGTCCCTATGGGGCATTGGGTGCGGGGGCTAGCTGCTGGTGGGAGAGCTCGCAGCTGTGGTGTGGCCTGCCGCGTGACGGCCTTCCGGTGGGGTGCCAGGAGCCTGGTCCCTCCGCCTGCATGGGGCTGCACTGTCAGGCCACGGGTTGTGCTGCCCGGCAGACTGCTGGCTGCAGGCTGTTAGCTATGCCCCAGGCAGCAGCATGCCGTTTGCCTGTGGTGATATGAAGAAATTGTACGGAATAGGGACAATACATCAAGTGTAATTATATATTTACCCAAAGAATGTAGGTATAGTAATTAGATCACGTAACCATATAGTTTGAAGAAAATAACTAATGGAAGAAGTCTGTCTTTCTTTCCTCTAACAAGGGGCCTATTTATAAAGGATAAGAAACATTCCAATGTTATCCAGAGGGAGCGACTATAAGGAACAAGAATGAGAAACAGATGGTCGACAAGGATATATAAGTTAGCTCAGACTGATAAGAACACTGCAAACTTGCAAGACCATCACATTCCAGACAAAGGGTGAGAAGTACACCATGACGAAGACATATGGCCTTCCTCCCAAAGACCACTGCCCGCATCCCGAAGACCCCTGCCCACAAATCTTGGAAGAATTTGCGCAAGAACACAGGACTGATAAGCTAATTAGCATACGAAGCGAGAGTAGATGGGTTTAGGTAATGAGTATGTATATATGTTAATTGAATATTCATTGTTTTATTGTATAAATATGAGATAGTTCGTCACTTCAGGCATGCACGCCTGTGGTGGAGCGATCCCCCATGCATCTGCACGCAATAAACATACCTACTTTATAACTTTCAAGTTACAGAGTTTAATTCTGTACATCAGTGGGCCAGCCCCACAGCTGGGGTTGAGAGGTTTTTTGGCTTCCTTTGGATGGGTGTCCAGGTGGGGGGGAGCAGTTCCTGCCTTGCACACTCCTGTGACTTTTCCTTCTACTTCACATGCTGTTGTCTCCTCTTGTTCTCTTCCTCTCCTTGCTGCCTGCCCAGTGCATGCTTCCTAGATAGAAATTCCTCGCGTCTGTGGAAACAATGGGCCCCTGCTTTGCCTGGACTCTGCCCACCTCCCTTTCCTCTCACTGCTCTGCTTCCTGCTAGCTAGACTGCTCTCCATGCCATCTGGCAGGGCAGCCCCACACACCAGCTTCCTACTCCCAGGCAGTTGGCACAGCAGTCTAGTGGCTGGAGTCCGCCATCTGCCCTGGTGGTTGTTTTTTGTTTGTTTGTTTTGGGTTTGGTTTTTTTTTGTGGGCTGTGACACCTTTCAGCTAGATCTGAAATCTTAATGGTGCTAAAGGAGAGGCTGTCCTAGCTGGCAGCATGCCAGGGGTGTGGCACCTTCGGGCTTCAGTGGAATGGCAGGATCTTGCCTACCCTCAGTGGCAAAAAATCTGGAGCCCTTCCACATTCCCTTTCCTTCCTGCAGCTTTTTAATTCCTGGTGGAGCCTGGCTCCTGTGGATGGGTCCCAGTAGTCTGGTGGGGCCACTGGTGCTGCTAACAACCTTGTTGGGACAGTACTCATGGCCTAGTTGTTGCTGCAGGGCCCTGGCAACTGTTGCCATTACATGGGGAGATGTGGCAATTGAGGCACAGACTTTGCAAGGATGAAGAAAAGACCTTTATTGTTAGTTAGTTACAGCTTTTGTAAGTTTATACTCTGTACATGTGCTGCTAAAAGGTTTATTATTGGTCAAACTCTACTGTCCATGCACCCAGCTGCTGTTCACTATAGGCTACTCTCTGCTGTTCACGCTGTTTCCTTATCGAGGTTAGATCACATTCCTCTTTTGTCTCTGTTTCATCCAAGTTTCTATTCATACTCCCTCAAAGTTATTTACTTCTTTGCTGCAGGATCACAGCTGCACATTATCAATGTCAAACCCACTGTCTCCGTCCTCTGTAATTCCCCATTTTTGTTTTTCAAAAGCTTGCTTTAACATGTTATGGACTTTTCATTCCTTTTTTTTTTTTATCACTTAATTACCAATTTTAGCTTTATTTTATGTGTACATTTGTACATTTCAATCAGGTTCACAAAATGTAAAACTTGTTATCAGCACATTTCATACAGAGGTCAACACATAGCTTTATGATTATTTGTAAGAACATGCAATAAGCTATGGAAATTTTATGAAAATATTTTAACAGAAACGTTTAATCAAATAAATGAGCATGAGAAACTGTGTTTGACTTGTAAATTCTGTATATAAGCTGCTATGAAATATTTCCTATCCCAAAAGGAAAAGATAAAACCTACTTAAAAGCTCTTGATATCTTAGAATTTGACAAGTGTTCCACTGTGCCTCCATTCTGAAGCATGGAAGTGGAAATTGTGCAGAACAAAGTTTTACTTGAAATAATTGTTCAACTGTTATTGCTGCTTTTCAAAGAACCTGAAAGCACACAATGAAAACTTAGAACTAAACAAACAGCTGAACGGACACATTTAGATCATTACTGGAATTAAATGAAGAAGTTAACTACATGTGGATAACTGGCTAGCTGAAAAAGGTCACATAGACATAGTCCAGCTGGCTGGACAAAAATGTACATCGCTCTCAGCTTATCTGAAGTAAAGCAAAAATACACTGTCCTTGGCTGTTTTTGTTACACAATAACAAGAAGATTGCAGTTGGTAAAGAATGTTGCAGGAGGGAACAGATAACTACAGAAGAGAAACTAGGGGTGGGCTTGGTATTTAGGCAACTAACCAATAATGAGCTTAACTTTTGTAATATGTATGATCTAATTATAACAAGGCATAAAAGATGACTGTAAGGGACAATAAACGAAGTCTGCTGATCACTCATATTGAGTGACTGTGTCTTCCCTCCGTCGCGACAACTACAAAAGTTTCTCAAAATGTTCTGGTTGCTTTGTGGGATTTGTTGTTGTTGTTGTTGTTATATACATAGAGAACTATACACAAACAGGGAAATTAAAAAATTGCTTAAAAAAAGGAAAGACAATAGTATACAGTATTTACAGCTTAAATGTCACCTTTTTTTTAAATTGCAGATAAACTGTTACATGACCATGCAGTACATCCACAACTCTGAATGAATACCTTTTTTTGCAGTGTAATATAGTCTTGTACGAACCATAAATAAACTATATGTTAAATTACTCTTCTCCATCACTGTTGTCACTATCTTTGAGCTTTGTAACAATGCCTAGGTCACGATCCTTTGGCTTAGGCAACTTCATCAGGTGAAAATACAAATATTTATTTCTAATACAAAGTTGCAGAATGCATTCTATCCACAAGACACTTTATGGAGAGATATTATGTTGCATTGTGTATGATCTATTAGAAATGAAAAAATGGTGTTCCTGAAAGAAAACACTTCTTTAGATTATTACTTTAGAACTGGTTTTGCACCTGCTATACTGCAAGAATACCCTAAGCAGTAACATATCTTTGTGGCCTTTGAGATATCTGTGTGATTACATTTAAACTTAACACGCAAGCTGATTTCAAGTATAACTCTAGGCACAAGTGTGGGAAACGGCATGCTGTCGGGACACAATCTTTCTCACGTACAAAGTGTCAAATGGTATGTTACTCGGGTTAAAGTCTAACATCTATGACAACTTCTTTTTCACCAAAGGATTTGCAGTTAAGTACACAAACTAATGCAGCTCAGCTGAAGTTTCACCGCTGCAACGGAGTACAGAATACTTTTCCCACTGACCTTAAAGGTTGTGGTGGTGGTGACAAAAGTGTGACAGATATTTGACTTATAACCCAAAACAAATTTTCAGCTGTGTGAAATTCACCTGTACACAAAGAACACTTATTCCTTCTGAAGCAACAGCTGAGGATTTGAACAGTCTTTTCACCTTGAGCTGTTCCCAATTTAGAGGTTAAAAAAAAAAGAAATAATTCAAAAGGTATTCTGTCAATATGCTGATGCAGTTGTATGCTAAATTCTGGTCACACTGAAATAGGGTTATGTTCTAGCATTTATATATATGTAGCACTCCATTATAATTTATGAACAAAATTCAGAGGTTCATTTTATATCAAATTGCTTGGAATTAGATTAGGTTGCAGTTGTCATCCTAACAACTAGTTTCCACATTTTACCCCTTAACTGAAGAACGCACATGATGAAAAATCATATTTCTAGAAACAGATAAGTAATTGAAAAAAAATATTCTTATGTTCACAATTGTTTTTCTAAGTCTTATTAAAGTCACCTTCTTTTGTTTTGTTGGTTTTGGGTTTTTAAATGCAGAGACATTTTATTGTGCAGAGAATGTTATATTTATATCTCTGAGCCCGGATACAAATTCCAGCTGTATGTACCACCAGGCTCAAGGCAGAAACCATTCATGCAGTTACATATCTTTTTTACTTTCCTTCACGATACCTAGTTGTTCTCTCATCTCCTGCCAGGTCAGACATTCTCCATCCTCCTCTCATATATCTCTCTTCAAACATTCTCTATCCTCCTCTCTCATAGCTCCCATCAGTAATGGTCAGACATTCTCCATACTCCTCTCACACATCTCCCCTTTTTTGTTTGTTAATTGCGACAAGGCAAGGCTTGTGTGTAGCTGGGTGACTATGACCTGATTTATGTTATGGTCAACTAAATGCTGAATACAGGAAAACAGACATGGGAGACATAAGGCAAACATCAATAAGGCGGTTAAGGCAATTATAATAAAACCTGAAACACTTTTGATCCACGGCCCAAAGTTTCCCAGCCGTGAGAAGAGACCAAAGGCATCTCACCCCTGGCTCTGCTGCAGATCTTTGTTTAAGGCTTTTAAGTTTTGTATGCTTTTGTGAATAGATTCAGAGTGGTCACTCAGATTCATGCAATACATCCCATCAAAGTCTTCACACCCATGTCCCTGTGCTAACAATAAGAAATCAATAGCAGCTCAGTTCTGTAGCGACGCATGATGGACAGAATCGACATCTGCTAATAAGCCAGAAAGAGCAGTGTTTGTAGCATTATGTTCTTTAGCAAGCTAACAGCCTAATTTATTAAGTGAGTTAAGAGCGTGTGCTATTCCTACAGAAGAGATTAGAGAAGCAAAAATGTGTTGCGCTGCATTTCAGAACTCAACCTGAGAGTTAGTCTGCTGTGAGTTCTGCGTTATAAACATTTGACACATGATGGGGTTGCGATTGCAAAAGGGCTGCAATGCCTGCTTGCAATCATCATTGGCATTATCATAGCTAGTTGTTTTAAAAGCAACCCTCAAGCTTCCTCATGTTCAACTTGTCATTGCAAAATATTCTGAAGCCAATCAATAAAGGTAGTATATTGTTATAAACGATATCAATTAAAACAATTTTATTTTGGGTTCAATCAATTTAGGTTGAGAAACAATAAGCAAAACCAGCACTGGGTGTGCAGAGAACTCAATTAGTTCCACCACATGCACACCTGAGTCCTAAAAGCAGCATCTTTTATGCCCGGATCTTGACCAATGTCTTCTTGCCGGATGTTCGTCCTGCTCTTTCACCATTGGGTCACCAGGGCACACCCTCTCCTCCTATTGGATCCTCTTTGGCACGCTTGTTTGAATCTCAGGGTCTTTGTCTCCTTTGGTGGGCTTTCCCTGGTGTGCTTTCCTTGTCTCCTTTGGCAGGCTTTTCTAAGACCTCAGGGGAAGGGGGAGCTTTTACATTGTCTCAAAGGAGAATCACACGTGCCCATTCATTACAATTGTGATACACGTTTTAGATTTACACAGGGTACAACAATTACACTTATCACACTACATTCTATTTTTGACATGAATCATGACCGCGTTTATCACAATATGACTGTTTAGGACCCTGCAAGACTGTGGTGAACGACTCACTAGAGGCACCCAGATTCCAGTATCTTCAGGTCTGCCTTAATAGCCACCTCCTTAATTTGCAAATAGGCATTCCTGGGATACCTTGCCTGAGTCGCTGAAGCGGCATAATTATTTTCCCCAGCCAACTGCTCATATTTAACAGCAATTCCCCAATTAAGGTTTTCAATTGAGGCCACTACACATAGCTCACAAAAATCAGATAACCACATTATATATTGCGTTGGAGTTAGTACCATGCGAAGCAATGACTTCCAATCACGCGGTGCAAGTATATAAGACTGCCATGCTTCAAGAAGTGTGGCAATATATTTGGGAGAAAAGGGACATGTGGCCTATCAAAAGTCACTCTTGCTTTAGCAGCTTGATATGATTAAAAGCTTTGTCTGCTCAGCAAGGCCGCAAGGTTGTGTGAGAAAGATACCTGTAACAAAGGAAACAGGATCTTTGGCAGTTAAGCAGGCAGAAAAACAGGAGCTGAGCTGGGAACTGATGACCGCAACAATGTCAACAATTTTAATGATGGAACTAACCGCTTGTATGCTTTTAACCAATTAGTATCTGTATAGCAGCGTGTGAACAGTGTATGTAACCAATAGAATTAAGGTGTGACGTGTGTATGAGTATTAACATTGTATATAAGTTTGCAGAAACTTAAGTAAAGTGGCTTCAACTAGGATCATATTGATATGTCATTGAGCCCGTGATTTTGCTCCTGCAAAGAAGGGACACCCGAATGTGGCTTTACATTTTCACATCGAAAATGAGTTTGCATTGAAAGCGAGGACGCAGGAGGACCTGACCAGAGGACTGATCATCCGGACTGGTATGGGGGAGTCGGAGGACGGCTCTGAGAAAGTTGCTGCAGCGGATCACCCAGGGAGGTGAGCGGTCAGGGGGGGGTGGGGGGGAGGAGGAAAGAGAAATGCGAAATAATTTGAGTAAAGAAGAAGAAGCAGTTGTAAAACTCCTCCAACATATTCTCTCTAAGAGAGCAGTTAAATATGAATCTCACTTAAAGCGATTACTTGCATGGAGTAAAGAAAGAAATTTATTAACTGGAGTAGGAATGGCTTTTGAACCATGTACCTGGGAAGCAATTGGAGCTGCTCTGTGGGATGAGATCAGTGATGGGTCTAAGGAGGCGAAAGGGTTAGCTACCCTCTGAAAGCTAATTAAATTGACCTTGCAAGAAATGAAGGCAGAAAGAATGGCTGCCTCATCGGCCTTTGTTGCCTTGTCTCCAAATACTGGAGCTCTTCCAAAAACTGCAAGTGGACGAATTAGTATTTTTGATGCTGTAGATCCGTTTTCACCAGCACCAGCAGTTGCTCTGCAAGGATTGGAACAATTCTTGCCTGCTACTGCGTACAAACCGACAGAACACCAACACTCCACATGTAACCCTAAGACTACAGAGCCTGCAAAATTATTGCATGAAAATAAGACTACAGAGCCTGCAAAATTATTGCATGAAAATAAGACGGCAGAAAAGACTCTGTCTCCACCACCACCCCCCCACCGCCAGACTCTGTAATCCAATTAGAGAAGAAGGGTGGCGGAGAAGGTTATCAAGATGATACCACGACTGGTGGTGCAGTCTCGTCTTTGTATCCTCCTTTACCACAAGCAACACCACCTACACCAGATGAACTTAATAATGAGACAGATTGTTTAGAAGATCAAGTATGACAGCTGAAAGAAAAATTTGAAAAATTAGAAGTGTCTCATCAGGAGCAACATGTATCCTTTAATCCTTGTCTACCACCACCAATTTACATGCCTGGGCCAGATCCGATACAGATGCCTAAACTATCTGTGCTGGACCTGGATTCTAGTGATCCCCGATATAAATGGCAGGGAATAATCAGAGATGCTTTAATTGAAGGTGAAATTATTCCAGCTGTTATTGCACCAGCTGGTAATACTCAGAATAACCAGTGGGCTCCACTTGATTGGAAAATTTTAAAGGAAGCAAAAAATGCCATAGCTCAGTATGGGTTAAAATCGTCTTATACTGATGCCATTCTGTCACATCTTTTCTCGGGAATGTTATTAGTTCCAGAAGATATTAAGCTTATTGCAAATACATTGTTATCACCGGCACAACAGGTTCACTTTTTCCATCATTACCAAGAACTCTGTGCTGCCGCTGAAACTGAAAATCGCAATCGACAGCAGGGGGACCCGTTGTATCAGGCTACTGCACAAATGCTAATGGAAACGGGACCGTTTGCTGACACTACCTGGCAGGCTCGTTTTGCGGTAGAAGTATTAAGACAAGCTCAAGATTTGGCTTTTAGAGCAATGAAAAGCGTGCCTGAAAGTGGTAAAACTAACCCACCGTATAGCACTGTTCGACAAGGGGAAAATGAATCATATATGCAATTTGTTGATAGATTAACCCATGCACTATATAAGCACCCAGATCTGTCAGCTGATGTGAAAGAGAAACTGTTACAATCTTTGGCTTTTGAGAATGCTAATCCTAGAACTAAGAGAATATTATGTAAATTACCAAAGGGTGCTTCTTTGGCAGCTATGTTGGAAGCTTGTGATAGAATTGGTGGTCCAGAAAAAAATGCAGCCCTCATGGCTTCTGCTTTTGCAGCTGCTGTCCAGCCTCTCATTCAAAACAAAAAAGGGAACAGAAATTCTACTTGGTTTAATTGTGGAAAAGTAGGTCATGTTAAATCACAATGTACACTTAGGAGGAGAGGTCAAAATGTTAAATTGAATGTTAAAACAAATGATGCAGGAGGTAAAATGTTAAATTGAATGTTAAAACAAATGATGCAGGAGGTATGTTTGCAGGAGCTTGTAATCAATGTGGAAAAGTTGGGCATAAAGGGGCAGAAAGCCCATCTAAATTCAATGTTACTGTGAAGAGGGTCCCCCGTGGAGAGTCGGCCAAGTCACAACAATCACACCAATATGGCTACATGCCGCGCTCACTTTATTAAACAAACAGGTCATATTTATAACTTAAACCAACCGCTCACCCGACTTTACACACAGGTGATTAGATAAAAGTCTCTGGGCCACGTGGGGGTCCGTGTCGCTGACTGGTGGGCATGCTGCAGGTGCCTTATCAGAGTGTGCTGATGAGAGTGTGTTGATTTCGTGGTTCCCATGACTTGCTCTGCACCTGGCTTCTTGTTTGTGCATAGCTTGTTTTCTTTCTCCCACTGCTTGTTCCCAGGACAATTTAAAGCTGCTCTGCAGCTTCAACTAACAGGCCTGGGTTGTCCAACCCAGACAATGGTAACATACGTCCTCGGTCCTTTAAAAATCCCTCTACATATTCCCCTTTTTCTTTTTGGACAACCCACGTCTGTTTCACAATAGATGTTAAACCTTTCTTCAAACAAGAAAATAAACAGCTAAAACCTAAGAACATTACAACAATGATTATAACAAAGCGTATTCCTTCCATCAATAACGTCTTTAACCAACCTGTTATCCCCAATCCTCTCAACCATTCATCAAAGGGATTATCATCAGCAAGAATATGCTTCATGTTTCCCTGCAGTCATGACAACTTCTTGTGCATAGATATGGGATGATCAGAAAGGTTCATGCAACACATCCCTTCAAAATCCTCACAACCGTGCCATTGTGCTAATAACAAAAAAATCTATTGCAGCCCTAATTTGCAATGCAGCATGCCTAACACTATCTACATCAAGCAATAACGAACTTAAAATCTGCGATGTAAGATTAAATTGTTTCTCTCCCCAGCACGCTAACCTTCGTGTATTCTTAGCATTTAATGCAGCCATTGCCCCCGGCATAAATATAGAGGCTAGGACATTTGCTGTTACAGACTGTAGATCGACTCGGTCATTACATGTTTCATCAAAGGTGCGCAGTGCCCTCCGTGATCTATGAGATTGTTGAGCCATTTTTAATAAGTCATATGTGGAGCAAAGAAAGTCAAATGCCCTAAATAACATGGTCCACCAACAGGATACAAAGGAATCCCTGGCCACGCTCTGTCCCCACATATCAGAAAGACTCCCAGTGGCAGCTGATAACCCCCTGATACATTTACATGGAAACCCCCAGTTTTCAACTCACCCCAAATAGGTGAACCGGTTAGATTTTGAAACCCTGTATAAAACCCCCGTTCACCTTGACGTGTTAGCCATAACTGCCATGGGTCACCAAACCAAATTACTCCAGTGCCATTCACGGGTTGAAGTGGTGATGGCATGTGGGTACAGTCTGCCATACCAGTTGCAGTTACATTAACATATTCAACAGGTACAACACTACCCAATAGGTCTAACTCCTGCAAAGGTAAATGATGTGGCTGATTTAAATTCTCAATAACTGTCTTCTGCCACGCTGCATTACGCATAGAAGGCCAAACATATTGCCCATTTGGACTCATACATGTACCATTCTGATTGGAAGCCAGATCCACTGTTTTAACATTCCAGAAACCATCAAAATTTGTTTCATTCTTTTGCAGGGGAATACCAATTAAACAAGTTCTAAAGGGGTTGTCTGCTTGCTGCAGACTTAAACAAAAGTCTGTTACTCCCATGATATTTGCCCATGTCACCCATATGTTTGTCCTAGGCAAGATGTCAAAAATACTTTGGCCAATGGGTAAAAAATTCATCAAGACCGTAAACCAAATCCACCACCGCTTAAACATGTTTAATTCTACAATTTCCACCTTTTTTTTTTTTTCCCCACATTCCACCCCACAAATCTGTGCTTTCACAGATTCTGATGATGTGTACTGTCTCCAATCAGCATGGCATTACACTAGTCGTATGCTTTCTCTTGCTTCATGCCCGGTTA
Source organism: Falco rusticolus (assembly GCF_015220075.1). Classification (NCBI taxonomy): domain Eukaryota; kingdom Metazoa; phylum Chordata; class Aves; order Falconiformes; family Falconidae; genus Falco; species Falco rusticolus. The sequence continues at coordinate 3,712,344 of NC_051209.1, forward strand.
CTAATCAAACACATACACTCTTTACACCATTGACATTTCAGCTTTGGCTTACAGAACCGTTTTACCCCACATAGCATACATTGGCACAATACCCGCGGGTTACTTCCCATACAACATAGACAGTTCATTCTGTCTGCTCGCTCTGAGTCTTCTCTTCTGTCTTCTGATCTTGACATACAGGTCGCACAGACTTGCTAGGGACCCATATAGGTCCTTTATCTGTGGAGATACAAAAATAACCTCTACCGATAAATAACACCGGATTAGGTCCTTCCCATACACATGAAGCCATATTTTTATACTGAACATTCAAACCAGGAACTGCAGCTGTTTGGTTCCCTCGTGCTGTTTGGTGATGTATAACAACAGGGGGCCCCTCTCTATCCTCCGTAAGGGAGAGATAGTTTAAGGTAAACAACACCTTAGTCAACCATTTAGTTACATCGATGTCCTGCGATACTTTCTGTCTCTGAAGGTAATCCTTCAGGGTACGGTTTGCCCATTCAACAACTGCTTGCCCCGTTGGGGAGTGAGGAATCCCTTTAACGTGTTTAATTCCCCAAGTTGTCATAAACCTAGTAACTCGTTGACTACTATACGCTGGACCATTGTCTGTCTTTATTTCTACAGGTACTCCCATGACAGCAAAACAAGACATTAAGTGTCTCTCCACATGTAATGCCTTTTCACCGGTTTGTGCAGTGGCCCATATAAAATGAGAATAGGTGTCAATTGTGACATGCACATACTTAAGTGCGGTGAATGAAGAGACGGGACGCAGCTTGATGCAAGCAAATGTCCATTTATTAGTGATTTTCTTACAAATATATACGTTTCTACCTTCTACATATTACACACTGATTGGTTAAATCTTAAGCGTAAAAAACACTGATTGGTTGATATTTAAGGCACACCGTTAGAACAATAGGAACTTACTAGTTTATCTTGACATAGCAATGATTTCTATTCCAAGGTTAGGGAGTTTCTTTCTACGCGGCTTTCTTAATTACATATTGGCGCCATCCGTTCCCTTATCTGGCTACTTGTTTCTCTGTCCGTCTGGTTGCCTCCTCAACTGTGACGGCTCAGGGGTCTGCAGTTAGCTTGTTCCTTTGCTCCCAGGGCTTGTGCCCTACAAGTTCTAACAAGTCTCTATTCATCAGGCTATCAGTACTTGGACTCTTGTCCTTGAGGCCTTGTCCTACACTTAAGCTTCCCAAAGTCAGGTACATCTGTTACATCCATTTGCCAAACCTGAAGTGCCTTCAGACCTTTTGGGTTAGTGCCCACCCCTAAACCAGGTCCATGATGGCTACATTGAGGACAGGAGCGGACAATACCCTTTGCATCTGCTATGGGTATTTGATACTGTCGATGTAAAGACTTTGCATTCTGATGAAACATCTCGTGGCTGTTACGAGCTTCTTCAAACTTATTTGTTGGAGGAGTTATTGCCAGACAGCTGACTGCTTCATCAGCTCTAGCATTACCCTCGCCCAAACCAATGGTCCACTGGTGACTTCTAATATGCATAATACAAAATTCATGTTTTCTCTGTCGAAGAGTACTACGCAGTTGTAGAAACATTTCACCAAGATGTTGGTTCTTTGTCTCTCTCAACAAGGCATCTTCAATGCGCTGTACTACACCAACTACGTACAATGAGTCTGATACTATGTTTACAGGTGTATTGTTCCAGCTTCCCAATGCCCAACACACTGCTTTCAGTTCTAAGGTTTGAAGGTTGTCCCGTGGTTCACCGGTGATCACTTGTTTCTGCCACTAATTATCGGATTGCCAAACACACGCAGCCTTCTTCATCTTTCGTCCTGCATCTGTAAACACTGTTGGCTCTTCAACTGGTCTTTTTGAGCATAACGGCCTCGCAATCCACTGGTAATGTTCTAACATCTTCCAGAGAGGTCCTTTTGGCCGGTTGTTGTGTACAACACCTGTATAACCCATCAAGGCTTCCTGTATGGCTGTTGAATGTCTCAGGAGCCACTCATAATCATCACCACGGACCGGAATACTGATATCTGCCGGTTCAGTCCCATCAGTTTCAACAATCCTGTCTCTTCCTTTTCTCACCAAGGCCGCTACTGCTTCAGGGCGACTTAAAATACAATGTCTGGGTTGCAATGGCAAAAACAACCACTCTAAAACGATCTCCATATTCTCCCCCTTTTTCTTTTGCCATTGTAAAATAAGGGCAAAAGGTGAAGTGGCAACATTACAAACCAAAAAAGATAACGGATGATTCTCCATTCGGCGGCCACACCAGCCAGTCTGAATCTTGCGGGACACAACTTCTAGGGCAGCCCGCTGTTCTGGTGAACAAGTTTGAGGACTGTTGGCTTCGGTGCCGTGCAACCAGGATCGGAACGGTTGCAAATCATCGTTAGTGAGGCCAACTATGTTACGAACCCACTGTAGGTCTCCTAAAAGCCTTTGAGCATCATGCAGAGTAGTTATTTGTGTAGTAAGAGTTACCTTCTGGGGTCGCATCTGAGCATCCGAGATGAGCCAGCCTAGATATTTCCATGGGGCCGAACGTTGAACCTTCTCAGGCGCCACAACCAAACCACATGATAGAAGGTGGTCAACAAGCCATTTCAGTTGATCGTCTGAAATCCCTTGTTCAGCAGCCAATAAAATATCGTCCATATAATGATAGATCAGGACGTGAGGCCAACGTTGTCGTACTGGAACAAGTGCCCAATCTACAAAAGTCTGACACATCGTAGGAGAGTTCTTCATTCCTTGTGGTAAGACAACCCATTCATACTGTTTGGCTGGAGCGGCACGGTTTATTGATGGCAAAGTGAATGCAAACCTTTGCGTGTCGTCAGGATGTAAGGGAATCGTAAAGAAACAGTCTTTCAAGTCTATCACGACAATTTGCCAATTCTGAGGGTTCATCGTAGGAGTTGGAAGACCAGGTTGCAATGCTCCCATTGCTAACATCTGATCATTAACTTTCCGTAGATCATGTAAGAGTCGCCATTTCCCAGTCTTCTTTGGTATCACAAAAATAGGAGTATTCCAAGGACTTGTAGAAGGTCGAATATGACCTATTTTCAGTTGTTCCTGCACCAATTCCTCAGCAATGCGCAGCCGTTCTTCTGTCATCGGCCACTGGTCTATCCAAATTGGCTTTTCTGTTAACCATGTAATCTTCAGTATGGGTGGCTGCCAATCAGTGGCCGTGGTGCAAAATGCTGGTCAGTTGTCATAACTAGTCCCAATTGTGACAAAACGTCCCGTCCAATCAACCCAGATAAAGTGGGTGGGAGTTGCATTACGTATGGCCGAATTACAATAGCCTGGCCGTCTTCAAACTGCAATGTAATCAAGTCTTTACTCTGCTTTGGGGCTTTTGCACCTCCTACTCCTACCACTTGGGTGATTGGAGCTTGCAGTTCCCAATTCTGGGGCCATAGGTGTTGATTAATGATGGTGACATCTGCCCCGGAGTCTAATAGAGGTTCCAGAGTAATTTGCTGACTGCCTTTCTTCAATTGAATCCTCTGATATGGTCTTTGATTAAGATCTAATGTGAAACACACCTCAAGTCCGGTAAGTCCAAAATCGTCTTCTCCTCCCATCTTAGATGGCTGGCCTTGTTGTCTGAGTTGCTCATACGATTGTCGATGCGCAACAAGGCTGTCACAGGGAAGTATTTGAGCAATTTTACTTCCTTTTGGAATAGTAACAGGTGGTTGTAATGCATAGGCCATAACTTGTACATGTCCCGTAAAATCTGCATCAATTAACCCAGGTAAAACAACTACTCCTTGCCTTCCTGTTGAAGATCTCCCTAATAAAAGTCCTCCAACTGGAGAATTCACGTTAGACAAAGGTCCTTTTACTTCAGTTGGAATTAAAGTCACTTCTTTACCATTCAAACTTACATCTACTGCGGTTGCCACATCCACCCCGAGGCTCCCTCGGGTGGGTGGGATGTGCTGGTATAAGAGACCACATTTTTCATCTGCGTTGTTTGGGCCTGTACTTGTGTCTTCGCGCGTAGACCCGACATGCTGCGCTGCATGTTTCCCGACCTGTTATATCTACAAACAGCAGTAGCATGTGTATCTAAGTTACATTTGTGACACCAAACAGTCTTTGAACAAGGACGCCTCATGTGTCCAGATTCACCACATCGATAACAAATACCAAATCCTGATTTACCATTGTTCCCCCTTCGATGTCCACCTATATGATTTGTTAAGGCTGCTGCGATTATATGCCCTTGCTCCCTCAATGCAGCAGTAAAGGCAGCCACTTGCTTATTTTGTTCGGCTCGAGTAGCTCTAATCAACATTTCATCTACAGGACTTCCTTGGGGTAGTGTTGCTAAGATCACCCTTGTTCTTGGGTTAGCCCCTTCAAAGGCGAGGGTGCGGAACAAATGTTCCTGCAGGTCCACAGGTAAATCAGAATTGTCCTTTAATGCTGCAGACATACGGTCTACAAATTATCCATAGGGCTCCGTTGTCCCCTGACGGACAGTGGTATAGGAAGCAGGTTTCTTCTTGTCTGGTACAGACAAAAGGGCTCGATGTGCTAAAGTCTGAGCAAGTTGATGCATTTGTATGGGATACTGCAATTGAACCTGCATAGTAAAGTCCCTGTCCAGTTAACATATCTGCCCTTAGACCATAAAGCAGATCTCCTATATCCGGATCTTGATGTCTATTTGCTTCCTCTATGGCTAGTCTCTTCCACTCCCTCTCAAACATTAAATATTGAGAAGGAGTCAATAATAGGGAAGCAAGTCCAGCGCAATCAGCAGGTGAGAGAACGTCTGCTGTGAAAATAAACTGTATGATCTGTCGTGCAGCCTCTGAACACAGGCCATGAGTAGTAACCGTTTGCTTTGCTTGTTGCAATATTTTCCAATCATGCGGCTCCCATTGTGCACCAAGGATATTAACCACTACTGGACAAGCTAATGAGCTGGTCACCTGCCAATCACCCTCCAAAACAGCATCACGACTAACACCGGACCGATGCTGTAGAATTGGATCTGTACTCGAGTTCAGCATCGTGGGGTAGTTGGGCTAACTGGAGGAATTACAGGTATTGAAGTAGTAGGCAGGTTCATTTCAACTCGCTTTTCCATGTTTCTTAATTTATCTATTACCTCCTGTAAGGACTTCTCTGTATTGTTATCACAAGGTTTCTCCCCGCCTTCTTCCTCAAATTCGTCCGATAATGTTTCAGGAAGAGGAAGATACGACATCGGACGGCGCTTTTGCCCGCCCTGACGAGACCTACGAGCTGTCACCACCCTCCGTTTTGGTCTTGCTCCACCCACAGCTCCGATTGGTGCAGCAGGACTCGCTGCCCCGCCCTCCTGGGGAGGCTCAGCAGCCTCTTCCGGGTTCGGCTCAGTTACAGCAGACTCCTGGAGGAGTAACTTTGGGTTTGTCCGTTGTCTTATCTAAAAGCTCCTGCACTATTGAACACGCAGGGGCGGACATACCCTTCATAGGACGAGTATGCCCAACTCCGAAAAGTGTAGCCAAGAGAGAAGGCTTAGGTGAATCACCCTTCTGCTCCACCGGCTTTTCTACCACATCGCCCCCCAACGCCTCTATGGCTGCCGCCGCTACTTTTTTTTCCGCTTTCATAGTTTAGAGTGTTAACTATCGACAGCCACGTAGCTCCTAACGCTTTAGCTTCTTTTCCTTCTTTGTCTCCCTCGATCGTAGTATCCCAGAGGCAATTTCCCACTTCTCTCCATTCCGCAATACTAAACAATAACGCGGGCTCGGGCATCTTATTCTTTTTCCGTGCCCAGCGAACTAAGGCCTCCACTTCTTTTTCTTTAACGCCCCCCCCTCTCTTAAGGAGGATGCCAGTTAACAGGTTAATTGCCGCGTCTAATTCCATCGTGGTCTTCTCAGAGCTCCCTCCTCTCATATAAAGGATATCAGCGGAGAAGCCCTGCCGCACTCGTTGCGGTCTTCCGTAATACACCCCCCCCTCCCCCTCACAGAGAGGAAATCAGCGAGGAGCCCTGCCGCGATTTACTCTACGCGGTCTTACCGCCGGCGGGGGTGCGATCTGCAGCTCTACATCGAACTCTGGACTCCGCTTTTCGCCTTCCAGGTTCCGCCCGCCTCCGACCTCCAGCTCCCTAATCGGACAACGTCCCTTCGGGTCCGATGCACGGAGACTTACGCATTTAAGCGAACCGCATTTAAGCTAAACCGCATTTAATCGAACCGCATTTAAGCGATTAAATGGGTCCCTGTTGGGGCACCAGATGAAGAGGGTCCCCCATGGAGAGTCGGCCAAGTCACGACAATCACACCAATATGGCTACATGCCGCGCTCACTTTATTAAACAAACAGGTCATATTTATAACTTAAACCGACCGCTCACCCGACTTTACACACAGGTGATTAGATAAAAGTCTCTGGGCCACGTGGGGGTCCGTGTCGCTGACTGGTGGGCATGCTGCAGGTGTCTTATCAGAGTGTGCCGATGAGAGTGTGTTGATTTCGCGGTTCCCAGGGCTTGCTCTGCACCTGGCTTCTTGTTTGTGCATAGCTTGTTTTCCTTCTCCCACTGCTTGTTCCCAGGACTATTTAAAGCTGCTCTGCAGCTTCAACTAACAGGCCTGGGTTGTCCAACCCGGACAATGGTAACATATGTCCTCCGTCCTTTAAAAATCCCTCTACAACAGGCTCCACTTTGCTACAGAGCAGAGGATTTATGGGTGCAATGAAGAGCTGGAAAATAGCTATTCCCTCCATTCTCCAGTGCCTTGCCAGTCCCTGTCCCTGAGAAGGACTCTCACACTTTCTCCCTGACCGGAAAGTGCCCAAAACTGCAGTGGGATAAAAGAGTTCAGTTTGCACCAATCAAAAACAGTTACAAAGAGAGTGAAGAACTGACACTGACCTGCTTTGGAGATCTCAAACCATCCTTCCCCAAGATCAAATGAGCAAGGGAATTTCTATGAGTGAATTCTCGAGATGCCTGGTGGGGCAAGAACAGCACAGGTGCCTGGATGTGCATTGAGAAGGCCATAGGGTGTATTGGTGAGGCAGCAGCTGCTCTCCCATGTCCCCTCTCTACCTTCACCCTTGATAGCCAGTTGTGACGTTGCCCAGCTGAGCAGCAGGCAGATGACAGTCCCTCCTTGGTGTTGTGTTGCCCATGCAAACTGTTGAAGAGGACAGCCCAGCCAGGATACAAGAGACAAGGTAGTGCCAGCCAGGCAAGCCAGCAGCTCCTGCAGTGGTTCCTGAGCAGGCCAAGTGTGGGTCCCTGCAGATGGGCACCAGGGCCTGGGGCAGGATCCAGGGCCAGCACTGAGTTGCCCTGGTCCTTGCTGAGCCTCCAGAAGCCATTCCAGAGTGCACAGGTCTGCTTGTCTTGCTACCTGCCTGTGAAGGTGAAGGACTCTGGGGACTTCTGCAGCCCCAGCAGCTGGAGTGGAGGGGACTGAAGGGAGCCCTGAGTGCCTGGGGCTGGGTCACCCTTGGTATTGGGGCTGGAGGCTGTGGGGCATGCACCTGTGGGAAGAACGATGCTCTCCCTCAAGTGATGGGGCTGCTCTGGGCAGGGACAGAGCTGTGCTGAGTGTGGGGATGGCCATGTGCAGGCAGCCCAGCATTCAGGGGAGATGGGCAGGGAGAGACTACCTGGGAAACTCCCTGCTTCAGGCTGTTGTGGACAGCTAAGGGTGACCATGGATACAAGTGGGTGGATGGGTGTGGTTCATGGATGAGTGATTCTTCATGCTTTAGGTGCACAAGGAGAACCCCTTCCCAGCAAGCCTTGCCAAGGAGTCACATCATGGCAGAAGGACGTGTCACCTTCCCTCTTCCCTTCAGTGGCTGGAGGGACTGCTGGGGATTGTTAATACCCCACCATCTACCCCTGTTCCAGTTTATCACCTCCCAACCCAACACCCGCTTTCTCCTCTGCCAGAAACGTGCCAAAGGCCATGGTGAGACCAAAGACTCCAGCTGGGACCAGTCCAGAAGAATTACAAGAAGAACAAAGTGATGCTGAGCTGCCCTGAGGGTTTCCAGCCACCCTTCACCCACATCAAATGCGTCAGTGAAGGCCAGCCCATCGGTCACGGGAAACCTGTATATACAGACCCGTGGCTGGAAGGGACAGCAGAGGTTAAGTAAGTCCAGTGTGGAGTGCATCAGTAAGGGAGGCATCAGGAGCTCTCCTGGCTGCTCTGTTCTGTCCTTCCTGAGCAAGGGAAGGAAAGCTGTGCGATTACAGGAGGCAGTGCAGTGCTGAGGCAGCCCCTGAGTCTGCCCTGGGCTTGCCCCTGGGCTCCAGGGAAGCCTTGGAGGGGAGGGGACTGGTGCCAGCTTCAGTCCCTGAGGGTCCTTGCAGGAAGGGGCTGTGGTATCAGGGTGGCAGGCTGTCATGGTTTAACTCCAGTCAGCAACTAAGCACCACACAGCCACTCCCTCCCTCCCCCCCCCCCCCTTCCCCCAGCAATATGGAAGAGAATTGGAAAGGTAAAAGTGAGAAAACTCGTGGGTTGATGTGGAGTGGCTGGAAGACAACGGACATATTATGAGCAATCCAGACCAAGTAACTTTGTTGTAATAGCAGGCTGAGCAGGCTGAAGCTGTAACAAGCTGCAGCTGTTGTGAAGGACATATGCAAGGCCAAGGGAGACAAAGAAACTGTGTATTCACAGAGAGATAAGAGAGTTGGACTATTAAGGAACTGTACATGGGAAAGAGATAAAGGAGTTGGACTGAAAAATAAGAAAATAGAATGTCGAAACAGAATGTAGGTGAGGAGCATGGATACCACGCTGTGACCAATCATAGAGTGCAGGAGAGTGAATAGACAAGCAGCTTTAGCCTATTAGCAATCTAGAAGCAATGTGTGTGCTTTGTGCTACTGTATAAATTGCTGTGTATCCCTTAATAAAGTGGCACTAACTTGATCACATTGGTCGTATAAGTTGTGTCCGAACCTTCTGCATCAACAGGTGAGATAAGAACAGTTTAATAATTGAAATATAATAATAGCAACAACAATAATAATAATGATGTAATGAAAAGGAAAATAACAAAGAGAGAGAAATAAAATCCAAGAAAGACAAGTGATGCAAATGAAAACAATTGCTCACCACTAACCAACTGATGCCCAGTCAGTCCCTGAACAGTGGCTCCCTGGCCAACCTTCCCCCTAGTTTTATTGCTGAGCATGATATCATATGGTATGGTGTGGTGGGTTGACCTTGGCTGGACACCAGGTGCCCACCAAACTGCTCTATCACTCCCCTCCTCAGCAGAAAAGGGGGAAGAAAATAAGATGAAAAAAACCCTTGTGGTTCAAAATAAAGGCAGTTTAATGAAGTAATAGCAAAAGTTGTGTGCGCAGAAGCGAAGGAAAACAAAAGATGTTCTCTACTTCCCATCAGCAGGTGATGTTTGGCCACTTCCCAGGAAGCAGGGCTTCAGTACACATAGCAGTTGCTCCCTTCCTCCTTCTTTCTCTTGGCTTTTATATCTGAGCAGACGTCATATGGTATGGATTATCCCTTTGATCATTTTGGGTCAGCTGTCCTGGCTGTCCCCTCCCAAGATCTTGCCCACCCCCAGCCTACTGGTGAGGGTGGGGGAAGGGAGGTTGGAGAGACAGTCTTGATGCTGTGGGAGCACTGCTCAGCAGTAGCCAAAACACTGGTGTGTTATCATCACCTTTCTAGCTACCAAGCACAGCACTATGAGGGCTGCTATGGGGTTCAGCCAGACCCAATACATATGGAATATCCCTTTGGTCAGTTGGGGTCAGTTGTCCCAGCTGTGTCTCCTCCCAACTTTTTGTGCACCCCCAGCCTACTTGCTGGTGGGGTGGTGTGAGAAGCAGAAAATGCCTTGACTGTGTAAGCACTGCTCAGCAATAACCAAAACATCCCTGTGTTATCAACAGTTTCCAGCACAAATGCAAAACTTAGCCCCATGCTAGCTACTATGAAGAAAATTAACTCTATCCCAGCCAAAACCAACACAAGGGCAGTGGCCAGAGCTGCCCATGCCAGGCCAGGGCAGAGTGTCCAGCATGCAGGGCTCCAGCATGCAATTCATGGGTGGGTGGGAGGTTCCTTGTGGATGTACATGGATGATAGGGGGCTCCTTGAGGTCTTCTGGCAGGAGCATGTGTTGAGAGGAGGGGTGCGGCAAATGAAGAGACAGGACGCAGCTTGATGCAAGCAAATGTCAATTTATTGTACAGAAGCACAGAGTTTATATATACTTTCAGAAGCTGCGCGTTTTAAACAGATTGGTTCTTGAAGCTAAGCATTGCATACTAGGCAATCCCTGATTGGTGGTTAACTACCATCAATTAACAGCAAGGTGTTACCTTTCCTTGGCAAGCCATCCTTGGTGCCATCTGTCTCCCACTCCCCTGTGCTCTGTAAACATGTCTCATCATGTTAATTGTTGTCTAGACAAGCTCGAGCACATTCCCCTCAGCTAACTGATTGCCACGCATGGTCCTAGTTTCCAGACCGCTCCTGCATCTCCCCCTTCCTGTTGCACAAAAAGAACCTTTGAAAAAGAAGGAGTAAAAACAAGGTATAAGTAATAGAACAAATAAAAAAACAACTAAGACATATAATCAGTGTCAAAATAACCCACTGTCTCTGTTCCGTACAATTTT